>NW_028258320.1:33849621-34152651 GCF_053883595.1 Heterocephalus glaber | reverse complement strand
TAAAATCTGTTAGAGAAAAACAAAAAATCACTTATAAAGCTAGGCCTATAAGAATTACAGGAGATTTCTCAACACAAACCTTAAAGAACAGGAGAGCTTAGAGTGAAGTGTTTCAATTCCCCAAAGAAAATAATTCCTCCTTCAGGTTGATATAGCTTGCAAAAGTACCTTGCAAATTTGATGGAGAAATAAGATAGTTCCATGTTAAAGAGTATCTTAAAAATTTCATGACCATTAAAGCAGCAGTCCAAAAAATTCTCAAGGACAATCTGGAAAGAGATAATGAAGCCAACAATGCCAAGAGGTCCATCTGAATAAGTACCTTAAGATGAGCAGTTAAATAGAAGGGGAAAAAATGGAATCAGCAACATGCAATGACAGGAATAAGTCAATACCTTACAGTAATAACTGTCAATGTGAATGATCTCAATTCCCAAAACAAAAGACAGATTGAAAGAATGGATCAAGAACAAAATCTAGTGTTATATGTACAAGAAATACAATTAACCCAAAAAGAAATTCAAAGAACTTAAAACAGCATTCCATGCATTAGGACCCTGAAAAAAATGAAAAGATGGAATAGCTATTCTGTTCTCAGACAAAGTGGACTTTAAGCCAGAACTGATCATAAGAGGCAAAGAAGATCACTATATATTTGTTAAGGGAAACATTCAACAAGAAGAGATTACAATTGTTATCAGATATGGACCAAACAACTATGCACCCAACTTCACAAAAACAACTACAACTGGGCATAGAAGATCAGATGAACACGTCAGAATTATAGTAGGGAACCTCAGTATCTCACTTTAACAAATAGGTTGATCAACTAGACAAAAAAATCAACAAAAAAATATCAGAGCTGAACAAAATTTTCAAACAAATTGGCTTAATAGATCTAATGTATGTTTCACCCAACAACAGTAGAATACACATTCTTCTTAGCAGTACATGAAAATTTCCCCAAATAGATGACATTCTAGCCAAATAAGCATGGGTAAATAAGTACAAAAGAATCAAAATTATACCAATCATGTTTTCAGATCATAGTGCAATGAAAGTAAAATTTAATGGTAAGGAAACCACTGAAGTTATGCAAAAAACATGGAAATCAAACAATACACTCTTAAATAATCCATGGGTCACAAAAGAATAAATGAAATAGACAAAGCTTTAGCCAATCTTACAAAAAAAGAAAAGAAAAGCCCAAATTAATTCAATTAGAAATGAAAAAGAGAAAATCATAACTGACACTGCAGAAATCCAGAAGATTAACAACTATTTTGCAGACTACACACAAATAAGTTAGAGAATTCAGAAAAAATGGTTAGATTCCTAGATACATATGAAATATCAAAAGTGAGCCAAGAAGACTTAAATACTCCAAATATTCTAGTAACATGAAATAGAATTAAAGAAATAATAAAAGAAAATTTACCAACTAAGAAAACACAGGACCTGATGGATTCACTGATGAATTCTATAAGAACATTAGGGAAGATCTAATGCTGAACACTCCTTAAACTCTTTCATGAAATCCAAATGAAAGAAGTACTCCCAAATATTAATCCTGGAAACTATCAGTCTTGATTCCAAAACCAAATAAGGATCCAACTAAAAAACCCAACTATAAGTCAATCTCTATAATGACCATAGAAGTAAAATTTCTCAACAAGATACTTGTAAGCAAAGAGCAGCATATCATTAAAAAGATCAGACTTCATGATCAAGTATGCTACATCCTGGCAATGCAGACACAGTTCAACATACACCAACAAATAAATGTAATACATCACATAATCAGAAACAAGGGCAAATATCACATCATCATCTCAATAGATGCAGAAAAAGCCTTTGAGAAAATTCAATATCCATTCATGATAAAAGCCCTGAATAAAATAGATATAGAAGGATCTCTTCTGATAGAAGCCATTTATGACAAACCTACCATCAACATATTATTAATGGGGAAAAACAAAGCTTTTCCTTCAAACTCAAAAATAAGACAAGGCTGTCCACTGTCACCACTCCTGTTCAAAATAGTCCTAAAAATATTTGCCAGAGAAACCAAGCTAGAGAACAAAATAAAAAGGACATGTAGAGAAAAGCAAGAAGTCAAGTTATTACCATGTGTCCTTGAAAATAAGACCTAACCAGAAAATAACCCCCCAGCAGTCATAACTAGTAGTCCTTACCATCATGATAGCCAGTGTCATGCAGAGGATTATATGTAACTATTCCTTTGCTCAGTGGCTACTCTGTAATGGCAGATAAGGCAAGGATAGGCCGATTATGGCTGGCATTTTTGATTTCTAGTTAGGTTTTAATTTTGAGTAAACATGGTATTATCTGCAGATGATATAATCATCTATATAAAAACCCTAAAAATTCTACCAAAGACTTCTAAAATTAATAACCAACTTTGGCAATATAGCAGGATATAAAATCAATACACAAAAATTAACAGTGGGGGCTGGGGATTTAGCTCAGCGGTTTCGCTGCCTGCTGCACAAGCGCAAAGACCCGAGTTCGATTCCTGGTACCAAAAAAAAAATCAACAGTGTTCCTGTTCTATTAGTTCCTATATTTAAAAAATCAATTGTGAGTTTCAATAATGAACTCACTTAGAAAAAATTTAGGAAAGCAGTACCATTCTCAATAGCATCAAGAAAAATTAAATATATTAAAGATAAAAGAGGTAAACCTCTTGAAGATAGTTTTAGGCAAGAAGTTTCTGAACAGAACTCCGGTGCCACAAGAAATAATACCAAGAATCAACAAATGGAATCATATCAAATAAAAAGCTTCTGAACAGCAAAGGAAACAGCCAACAGAGTGAAAAGACAACCTACACAATGGAAAAAATTGCCAGTTCTTCCTCAGACAGAGTTCAAACATCTAGAATATATAAAAAACTCAAAACAATTAGGCCCCTCAAAATAAAAGACCCAATAAAAAAATGGACACATGAAATAAATAGATATTTCTCAGACAAAATACAAATAATCAATATATAAAAATAAGTTCAACATTTCTGAGTGTAAGCAAAATGGAAATTAAAATAATGCAGAGAATCCACCTTACTCCAAAAAGACTGGTAATCATCAAGAAATCAAATAATGACAAATGCCGGTGAGACTGAGGGGGAAAAGTAATGCTTCTACACTTTTGGTGAAAATGTAAACTTGTACAACTACTATGGAAATCAGTATGGATGTTCCTCAAACAACTAGAATAAGAAATTCATTTTTCCTACCTATTTACTTTCTGAGTATCTTTCTAAATTAAAAATATCATATGAAAATGGTGCATGGATACCCATGTTTATAGCAGCACAATTCATAAGTGCTAAATCTTGGAAGCAGCCTATTTGTTTATCAATACATGAATAAAGAAAGAAAGTATGATATTTACAAACAATGGACTACTACTCTGCCATAAGGATAGATAAACTTCAGTCATTTGCAGGAAAATGAATGCACCTTGAGACCATAATGCTACATGAAATGAATCCGATATACACATTTAAATATTACATGAGAAACCTGAAATATAAATAAAGAACAAAATAAAAAATAGATAACAAGAAGTTGAGAGACAGATTTTTTTTCAGATGGTAAAGGGATCAAGAGATGGGGGAGAAAGAAGGGAGTGGAGAGTAAGGGACTGAAAAGCAATTGAGATGTGTTTCATTCATGCACAAACTCCCCACAAGGAATGCCATCATTATGTAATGTAAACATGTACCAATAAAAAATAAATATTAATAGCTTCTCAGCCTTTTGGCTAAGATAAGTGTAAAAAATAAATATTAAAAGCAAAACTAAATAGTGACATAGATCCTTTCAGTCTCAGGTTGTGAAAATTATTAGTATATCAGTATTAATAAGCATTACCATTTATTTCAAGGGAAAGTTTGAAGAGTCATTTTATCATGTTTCCACAAATGTGAAGCTATTATCAAATTTACACCGAAAAGAAATATTTCCACTTTCTCCTCTGCTTCCATTATATGTAACAAAGAATAAAATATAGGAGAAAGAAATATTAATAAAATAATAGGTATTTAATAATTTCATATTGTTTATTAAGTAAGGTGCTAACCAACTATGTTTGCTATCTGAATTCTCACAAAAGTGATGAATAAGGTAGTAATATTCCATTTCACAAGTGTAAAATCCAACATTTAGATGGGCAACAGCTTAGTCTACTCGGTAAGTGGTCGAGCTATGATTCAAAATTATGTCAGGCTGACAAAAGAGTCTGATTTCCTACAGTACAAATCTATGTTTTCTTGACCTTTTCCTCCAGCTACTAGTAGCAATAGCCATTATAGTATCATCCATTCCCTCACTCAGGTGATTACTTAGTGACTGTTATATGCCAGGTTTTCTCCTAGTTACTGGTAAAATTATAGAGCAAACATAGCTGCTTATCTCATGGAGCTTACAGCCTTTTAGAAAAGACAATTATTTAACTGAAAATTGCACCAGAGTGCATTGATTGTTATGTTGGTGGCATTATAGAGTGCCGCATAACTATGATTTCTATGTACACGCAGTAGCTCTACTCATGTCCTTTGGCATTATAAAACTGAAAAATAAATACCTGTGCATGTGCCAGTTGTCCTTTTTGGACTTTTAACTTCTTTTTTTTTAAAACAAAATTCACATTTTACTTAGGTTGAAATAAACTATGCAAAATTTTCTTCACCAAAAATAACAGCAATATTTTCTGTAGTATTTCTAAATAAACCACAAAACATTCATTTTGTAGGTTTTTCAGTTTTCCTTATAAATCAAGATGAGGTAATAGATAAGAGTCATGGAAAAAGACAGAAGAAAACAGACGAGTCAGTTGCCTGTATGTATGGCCTCTGATTCTGCCTTGAGAATGAAGCTGAAGTGTTCAACATTTACCTGCTAAAAAGCTTATGAAGATGTAGGTTCCACAAAGGAATGTAAACAGAAATAACCAGATGTGGAACAATGGAAAGCTCTTCCATTCAAGGTTAAACTGTAACATCTTCTTTTAAGTTCATTTAATAAAGATAAAATCTACATTGAAATCTGGTAAGCTCATAAACTTCTCTTTAGTAATTCCCTTAACTGCCCATTAGATTTTTAATAACTTACTTAAAATCCCTACTAATCACAAGTCTATGATGGCCTTCACCGTAACATTTTATAAGATGCATTATTTTCTCCCACACCACCTCAAAATTCATTTCTTCAAAAACTGACAACTCTAATTGAAAGCAGATCCATAATGACAGTGTGTTGTCTAAAATGACTTAATTAAAACAATTGCATAATGCCACCAGCAGAGGTCAAGCCAAAGTAAAGTGTGGCACTTACAATGCTACCTTCTGCCATTCTTTTGTTTTGTTTTGCTTTTTTGGTACAGGTGCTTGAACTCAGGACCTTGCACTTTAGAGGCAGGTGGCAGAACCACTGAGAAGAACAGACAGGTCTCAGGTGCACAAGGGTTCAGAGCGACCATTTCAATAAGGAGATTATCAATGGCTAATATATTCAATGACAGGCCTGTAGGCTAACATATTCAGTGATTAGGTGACCTACATACCCCTTATAGCTCTTCTTTCAAATAGCAAATATAAGGAAAAGTCTCTTAGTTATTTTCAACATTTTCTTAATTATCTGTAGGAAGCTCTGATTTAGTTGTATATAGTTTGATATAGGTGTCCAGCATTAAATCCAGATCATGCTTTATATCAAAATTTATGTTAATCAAAGCCAAGTTATTTGACCTTTGGTCTCTCAAAGTGTTCCTCAAGTATGCTTTGAGATGCTTTTGTCCATTTTTGTAGCTCTCATTCTCGACTTTCATCACAGGAAGAATACATAGGACCTTCAGCAAGGCATACACATTAGACAAAAACTTAATGTCAGGCAGGTAGAGGGCTTCATAAATGGTAGATAGAAGCTCTATGTTTTTCCCTCTGTATTTCCATTTGATTCTCCAACAATGAAGTTCACGTGAGAATGTATCAAGATTGGGTAAGTCACTTCTGTACATGTCAGCATGATGTTCCTCTGATGTATTGAATTTGAGCTGTCCCATGACTGAGGGTACCAGAGATAAGCATTTAAGATCTTTGAGGTGCTGTTCTGAGACTATATCTTTAAGTTCCTGAATAATGTGCTCCACTGTTGGGACACTCAGGGTTTCTTTATAGTAACTCTCAGAGGTTATCTGAGATTCCAGGTTACCTTGTTGAGCCCTATGAAATTTTCCAGGGAGTTTCATTTGAGTATCAAGTTTGGTTGCCAAATTTGTGGCTTTCTTAAAACAAAACTCATGATAAACTTCAATATTTTCCATCACTTTATTGAGTGAGTGTAATACAGCAGTCAAACTCCTGGCTGCAAAGAAGATATCAGAAGTTTGTCCCTGGAGATTTTTCCCAAAAGACCTTGTAAAAGATAAGACATTTTAAAGAACAACAATGGTAACAATAAAATCAAAGTCTGTTACTGCACTACAGAGTACAAATGCTTGGCCAGCTATACAGTTATTCCACCTAATATTTGTGTCACTATTTATACCACCTAAACATAAAGCAAGTGTTTGCAGGAGGTCCACTAAAACTTCAAAAGCATCATGCCTGCCTGTCCACTGAGAATGAGATATTTCCTTCAATTCTTTACCCCTTTCTTCACTGTTCTGGAGAAGAACTGAAATTACATTGTCAAGTTCTAAAAGTAGTTGTGGTGATCGATGCAAAAAGAACAAACTTCCTCAATTGTTCCCAATGCAACTGATGCCCCATGACAGGCACTGATTTTGCCAACCACATATTTAAGACACAAGAAGAGCAAAGTGTGTAGACAGCTTGGGGATATTTTTCTAGAAGTCTAGAAGTAACAACTTTCATTTTAGAAGATAATCCACTGGACACAATATAAGCCTGGCTAAGACAATACTCCATATTTAGTCCCCACTTCATAGTTATTGTTGTGTGAAATTTCACAGCCAAAATTTCCACATCAACTTCACAAGGCAGGAAGCCCACAAACTCCTCTCTCAGGTTATGAGATTAATCATCAAACCTCACCAGGACAGGTAAGTGCTCTTCCCCCACTGTGTGCACCACATCATCAGTGATGATGGAAAAGACATGTGAGTCTCTCACTTCCCTGAGGCTTTCTTCCCTAATACAGCTTTCACAGATCTCTAGCATCTGTTTCTGCTGTGTTTTTGAACAGAACAATGTGTTAATGGCTGTGGTCTCAAAGTGCTTTCTCAGAACCTCTTCACCACAATTTATCCGGCACTCCCAACAAAGCCTGAAAGTTATCAGGTGTAAAGAAACCTTCTGGGGTTTCGTCAGGCTCATGCCCATCCAGAGGTACCTTTTGTTTTCCCATAAGAATCAAAATTTTGAATAGAGACTTTAAGTATTCTTTGTTTTCCTTCCCTTCAAGGGTTAAAGGTAAAATGTCTTCATCCTGTTCATGCCCCTGAACTTCAGCACTCAAATTCTGAGCATTGCTATTGTTTGTTTCTTTATGTTTCTGTTCCTGTTCAAAAGTTTCATCAGTTTTCTTCTGTTTCAATGTCCTGATTTCATCTTCACTCAATTCTTTTGTTCGTTTTCTGTGTCTATGTAGATTATTTAAATGACTGGGAAGATCAAATATTGTTGGTATTGCATTGTCTTGAAGAACAGGCCTATCAGGACTAGTTCTACAGGTCATAGATGTCTTGAAGTGTTTGGCACAAAGCCAATAATGTTTATTTATCTGATCAGGTGTTTTATCTTCTAAGTATGCTCTCCTACAATTCTCTACCCACTTCTGGCATCTGACTGGATCCCACGGAAACCTGAAGAAGGCCAGGTCTGAGTGTGTGCTCTTCCGTCTGCACTTGGGGACCATGCAGAAATTCAGCATCATCCCTGGACAGCCCAGACCTCCCCTCCCTGCCTCCTCAGGGCAGCCTGTCTTCTAGTTGGGGCTAGGGAGGGAAGCCAGGCCTGCCAGCAGGCTCTGCAGGGCCGGCCCCTGGGAGGCAGGGGCCTGGACTTTGAGCTTCTTAATAGCAATCATCTTGTCTATTTTGAGTACCTTCCATTGTTCAAGGCATTCAGCTTTCTAATAAATGCTTTTTAATAACTGATTGATTATAGCTGGTCTCTAAGTAAACAGTTCTTGAGTCCTTATTTTGTTACTATCAGTGATTCATTATTTTTAAAGTAAAACTCTCAATTATGTGGTTGGACTAATCAGCCTAATTTATTGGAATTTTAAAAAGGTAATTCATACATTCTCTCACTCAACAAATAAATTTTGCCCTCTTGCCATATATAAAAATGCTATTTATGTGGGACAGAAAGGGCAGAAATAAATTAGATTTTCACTTCACATTCAGGATTTGGAGTTTAGTGGAAAATGTAAGGCAAAGTCTGAACAAAATAGCTGACCAGTCAGGAACTTTTCTTGTGTGTATGTGTATGAATGTGTGTGTGTTTGTGTATGTGTATCCACCCTCATAATGAGTGACTCAGTTGGAAAAAATGAGAGAATGATTTCTAGGGTCCCCTTTCAGTCCTTTCTAACAACCATCAAATTTTCAGATGAATGACCACCACATGGAAGAAACCCTTGTGTTGAATAAATCTCTCAGTATATGAAAGACATAAAGTTCACAAGTTCTATGTGGGTAGGTGTTTGAGCCCACTGGACTTCAGAGGCTATGATGTGGAAAGGCTTTAGAGGATGGTGGCTGTGTTGTAGAAGGGCCATTAGACCTGAGCGAGAGCAAAATATAACCAAGCTGTCATGGAAGAATAAAATGCCACTCAAGACCACTTTTTTAAAGAGACCAGGCTGAAGTAGGAAGAAATCTGGACTACAACCTCAGTAGTATGTGGAGAACAAATGATTCTAACTGCATAGCATTGGCACTGGGTACCAGTAAGGAATGACAGAATCAAACCAAGTGATGCCAGGATTCTTCCCGGGGAGGACCTTCAGAGACTCAGAGCACTGAAGACTTTGGGAACCTCTGACTTATCCAGGTATACATCAAGGTCAACAGAACACTGAGTATAAAATCCTAAACTTGTATGTATCCTTCTATATTTTCATATGAAAAAATTATGAGAAGAATAAGAACAAAATGAACTTTACTTATCTGATTGGTACCCTTATTTTGCTGGAAATTTCCCATTTCCTTTCTTTCTTTGCACTAAGGATGAGCACTCGTCTTTTCTTTCTCAAGAAGGGAAGAATGACCACCTATTTTCTGCACTTATTTTCCTAGATTATTAGGTCGGCACACAGCAAGAATGTGTTTCTAGATTTCCTGCTAATCTTGACCTTTTTTTAAGTGTCTAGAATAACATTCTAATTGAATTTGACAGAGTGGCCTTTTTCACATCCTGAACGATGAAGCAATTTGTATTTATTATAGTTAAAATACAAGGGGGAAAGTACTAAAAATCATTTGAAAAGATTAAATTAAATAATAAGGGAAATTTGAACAAGAAAGGCAATTACAGTAGAAATTTGAAAGGATTTATGTAGTGATTAGCTTTGGGGGCTTGAAGGGTAAAGTAACTGCAGGGATAATTAGATGTTGACACCAACTTCTAATTCCATGGCTGAGAGACAGAATACCCAAGGTGTTATGATTTAGATCTAAAATGTCCCCCCAAAGTCTCATGTGTTTGGGACTTAATTGGATCATGGGGGTGTTATACTTACCAGTGGATTCATCCATTGATGAGTTCAGTAGCTAAATATGCCATTAGGAGACACATCCTGTTTGGAGGTGGATCACTGGGGATGTGACTTAGACCGAAATATTATTGTCTGTGGCTTCTATTATCTGTGGCTGCTATGGAGTAAGTAGCTGTCCTCCACCCGGCCCTTCTTGATGCTTTTTCTGCTGTGGAGCCAGCCAAACTTAGAGTGAGCCAACTGGAAACTGTGACCCAAATAAACTTGTCCTCTTTTAAATTGTAGGTGTTGGGGACTTTGTCCAAGGGATGGGAAAGTGACCAGTGCAGAATAAATTTCTATGCTCCAAAGCTGAAGTCTAGACTTTCTCATAGCATGGTGGACCTGAATGGATGAGGTTGTCCAGGAGGCTGGAGGCCATAACTGTAAAGCTGGGAACCACCACTGAGTGCCAGGAAGCTTTTCTGAAATCTGCCCACTAAAGATGTTCATGTTGATGCTAGCAAAACTCTTTAGAAAGGCCTGCACCCTCACATACCAATGGCAGAAGCTCTGAATGCCAGCAAGGAAGCTGCTGCCGAGGAGGAACCCCTACTTTCCCAGTTGAACTGATGGAACAAGATACATAGCAATTGAGCCAGGAAGAGAAATGCCTACCTCTTTTGAGGCAAACCCATTCCCTGAATCTTTTGCTGTGAGGACATTATGCCAGCTGGCAAAGAGAAACATTTAGAGTCCTACTCCAGGGCAAAGAAGGGTGGGTTTGGAGCTAAGAGCATGCAGATTGACAACTCAAACAATTGCTATGTATGTACACATGTCTCCAAAAGATTAAAGAATTGACTATTTTCCACTTATCTTCAGGTTATAATGCATCAGAACAAAACCCGTTTTCCAATTATCACATTAAATAAATCACATTCATACTTATAGCTCCTCTACTCCTTTATTCAACAGCATACTTCTATGTTTTTTTTCTATAGATCTTGCTTACTTAATTATATTTTATTGACTTAGGACAGGGGAGTGGCTACTGAACTTGCTTCAGTTTTAGTAATTAGATCCTCTTTGCCTGGATCATACCCCATTTATTTTCCTCCACAAATTTGAACCTGAACTGTACTCCATAATCCCCTATAGTATTAAGCAAATGGTACTCATAATTTTAAAAATTATTTGGATCTAAATAAAGAGTAAGTGATTAAGGGTCGGGGATTTAGCTCAGTGGTTTCGCTGCCTGCTGCACAAGTGCAAGGACCTGAGTTTGATCCCCGGTACCAAAAAAACCCCAAAAAACCCCCAAGAGTAAGTGATTAAAATCAATCTTGGAGTGGGAAAGACCTGCATTTAATTTCTAGATCTTTCATTTTGGTTTGTGACATACCAATTACACTATTTAACTTTGCTTAGGCACAATTTTCCAATCTCTGTAAAGAAGATTGTAAATTCTATTACTGAATGCTGTGAGGGTAAAATATGACTATATAGAAAATATTTAGCCTAGCAAAAAGTAAGTCCTCAATAAATGGTAGTTATTATTAGAAAGCATTTCAAATTTCACTGATTCTTCAAATGAATGAAAAATTTATAGTTTCCAAGCTCTGCTCCTCTAAAACAGTATTTCAGAAATGAAAGAGCAAATATATAAAGATTTCAAGAAGGGGACTCAATTCTTGACAAATGACTACTAAAACCCCAAAAAGGTAATAAAAACAAGGAATTTTAAAAAATGAACAATCAGATCCGGTTTGCATTTCATTAGACTGTTATAGATCAAATCTGTTTTATTGTCTCATTTGTGTGACAGATGGTGTGACAACTTACTGACCTGATAAATTGTTTTCAGTGATTTAATCATAGTGCAATCATCTTACTGTATTTCTGTTCTCCTAATTTGAAACAGATTCAGCCTTTGTCCAGATGGCTTCCTGTATACACAATGCCAGTCAGCAGTCTGAGCTGTCCTTGTTAGACTGCTTAGCAATGCTGGAATCTTGGAGACATCAGCATGCTTATGTCACAAGCCACATCTGTCACTGCAGGATTTGTGTTTGTCCTCACGTTAATAATAACTGATGGAGGCACCAAGTCGCCTTCCCTTAAAAGCAAGGAGTCTGAATATCAGTTTGGGAAGAGGTGCTTCAAAGATCAAACCAGGCCCATGACAGTGACATGTAAGTTTTTGAATTGGGAATGGCAGCGTCAAATCTCTCCTAAGCAAGGAAATAGCCCCTGGCTAGCAGAAAAGAAATATAGTGCATTACCAGTTCTAATTAGAGAGAGGCAGGTTTTGTAAGGTAGCCGGCCTAACTGGAAGTAGTTTTTATGTAGTTCTGTGCAGAGTTGTAGAAAAATAAAGAAGACTCAATATGTGAATTTACAGGAGACATTCAACTTCAGAGATGAGAGCATAAACACATGGCTTTCTCTCAGCTTAAACTTTGAATGGAATATTTTTGCTTTGGGTAGGTTATATATTTATAATTTCTAATTTGGGTAACTGGTTAAACAGGAGTTAACTGAAATTCAGGCTTGGTAATTCAATGATGATGATCACTGTAGCTACGTTTATTCAGAGATTTTAAAGGATTTAGATAGTTGTATGTAATATAAGTATTTACATATACTAGCCATTCATATATATTAATCCAATTTAATCGCTATTAAAACCATGTTAGAATGTTTCAATGATTGCTTATCAGCAGTATACTGAAAAAACATTCAGCTAGCACCTAGTATTCTTTTGACACACAATCCTGTTTTATTCTCACAACACCAAGAGGTATAATTTTGTACTAGCCTCAGAGAAGCTAAATAATTAACAAAGCTGTGCAGCTAGAGTGGGTGGTAGGAGTTATTTCAGGTCCATATCTGGCTCATAATTTTTCTTTTAATTCCTGACTATCTCTGAAATGCCAGGCTTTTGTTTTAGCCTCTGATTAACAGGGAGCTTGTAGGAAAGTCCCCAAAATCTCTTATGCTGATTTTCTTCATTTGTATGATGATGATCATCATATGTACCTCACGAAGTTGTTGTGAAGGTAAATGAGGTGAAATGTAAAATACATAAGTATATTTTGGTTGAATCAAGCCAGTGTTTTTTTATATTAAAGGTTTCAGTCTACTAACAGACTATAGTAACTTAATTATTAATTTTCATTAAGACATAAAGTATAGTTCAAATTTCATTATGTTTAAGTTGTCTTCCATTTCTCCATTGTCTCTCTTTTTTATAGTTAAAGCTTAACAGGTACATGCATGGAAATATGAGTTATACCTAATAAACCAAAACTTAGTAGTTAAAAACCAATTATCTTTTACACAAACTTTCCATCCAACTGTAAATCATTTGAGAGAATGATTTTCCAGTTAAGTTCCCTGACTCTTTCTTTTCTGATGTCTGTTGCCCAGCTACATTTCATAAACAGAAAAGTTGAAAATTAAAACTAATTGAATATGCTTTTAAAATGCAATAATCCATCCATAACAAAATGCATGGGAAATTTAATATCTTCTAAAGAACATCAAAATACTTAATGAAAACATTTTAAAATCAAACAGCTAAATGTAAGTTCAGCACAAAGAATCATGGCTTTAGATCTGTTTGCTAGTTTGCCTAAAGAATAGACTTTTTCACTTATTGTATCAGCAAATATTATGCTGAGATTTGAGGGACATGAGGTTCAGATAAGCTAATAAGAAGCACATTTAAGGAAGCCTTGAACAGTCTCTATATTAGAATTCTCTTCCTCTGTGGCAGGGAAAATTCAGAATGGGAAATTTGCCATTTTAGATTTTCATCAGGACTGTAGTTGTGGCAAATTCTATCTCTCTGGCATAGCAAAAGTAGAGTTATATAATCTTTCTGATAATTTCATGCCTGTCACTTAAACATAGTTTACTGAAAACCTGATGAAAACAACCACAATTTCTAAAAGAAGCAATATTATCTATATTTTAACCTGCAGTTTATATAACACTGAAATCTGATTTAAAAGTAGAATTAGTAAATTTTATTGCTTTCTCCCATAACAGTATCCACAAGCAAAAAAATTTCAACTGTCTTTTAGTAAATTCTGGTAAATTATGTTGTTGTATGTAAATCAATTCTTATTTTACTAAATAATAAATGAAAAATCAGTAACTATGATTGTAACTTTTTGCCTTTAGATGGAAAATGAAGTGGTATGTATATGTATTATACTTAAAGATTTAAAAAATGAAAAACAAATTCATGATATGATATTATATATATATATAATAAAAAACAAAAGAGGATAAAGATGTACAATAAAACTGGCATTATGTTTACCACATACCATAAGGTCCTGTGTGAAAAAAAAAATATGGACCACAAATTATTATTGAGCTGTCTAGTGTCCAAGGCAAGAGAGATAAATAATCATTTGTTTTTCATTCAAGAACACACAGTTAACCTGCTAAAATCTGCTAGGTGCTTTTGAAAGTATTTTACTCTTCTAGTGGAAGGTATAAAATTAACTGTTCTTGAAAGGTCAACAAGTTACACAAGAGAATCATACTCTTTCTTGATACTGAATTAGAATAAAGTCCTTTTGTGAATTCTATGAGTCTAATTTCAACAGCAATTTTTTCTATTGTGTGATGGCAAAATAAATATAATGAATCAATTAAACAATTATTATAATAATGTTATGTAAAAAGCACAGAGGGAATTTAAAAAAATACATGGATCAGCCTAAATGAATCAGAGAAGTCTGGGTCCATTTAATATTTAATTATTTTTGAAAATTGATAAATTGCCTAATAGATATGCCTGACATTCTAAGCAAAGTGGAAAAGTAGTCACTATGTCTGATGGTGGAGGCTTCATGAATGGCATTAAAAACATAAAAGGTACCCTAAAAACTGCTTTCATACTATTTCTGTTTCTAGGATTGTAAGAAAGAAGTTTCTTTATTAGTTTATAAGCCACCTAATCTATGGTTCTTTGTTACAGTACTTATAGTACTCTGAATAAGATACTAAGACCTGTACTTCTTCTCCCAGTCTTTTCTATCTCACATCACTTTTTATCTAATTTTTGGAAATATTTAATGCTGATGGTAAAAAGTTACATACAATATCTTCAGATCTTGCTCCAAGACACTGAAGGAATGGTAGGAACATCTATAAGGATATTTGATATCAAGAAAACGAGGAGGGGTATACATGGCAATAACCTCCATTTTAGAGATGTTTAGTCTGAAGTGCTTTGGGTATAGCCAGGCAGAGATGTTCGGTGGATAGTTTGATCTGGGTACTTGTTTCCACAAAGAAATAAAATTAGGTTTTAAATAGAGCTACTAGAGTCATTTTCTCATAGGTGTAGCTACAGATATCAATTTAAAAATTATAAGATTTTCCTAAACTGAAATAAAAACATAATTTCTTCCCTAAATTTGAAAATTGTCACAGAATTGTAGAAATTCTTGAGGGAAATACTTCAGATATCATCTATTTGGTACTTTTGACCTTTTTTAAAGTAGAGAATAGTTAGCAAATATTATTATAATACAGTTAAATATTAACATGGATTTTATACTTTTTAACCAATATATTTCTGTGCATCATGCAAATAAATTTTCCCTCACATGTGTTAATGTGTTAGCAAAGATTCTATAATGTTGTACTCTTTGATCAAAAGGGTGATTTTTTACCTCTGATCCTAATATCTTTCTTAAGGGTTTGTGAACTTGCCAATTAAGACCATAAATTATTTTCTTAATATTCATCAATTTGATAAATCTTAGATAGCTGCATGAGTTCCTTAATGGAAATAACAAATCTAATAAATATTCCTTAGTAACCCTTCTAGTCTATATGTCTTGAAGGCTAAAGCTTTCGTTAAGCTTTCTCAGAAGTTCAGATAAAGAGTTAGAAAATAGTTTCAAGTGATACAGAATTTTGTTTTATGTGATTCCTTACTGGGAAAGAGTCATGGAGTTTTAATTTTTTTTCCTTTTACTCCATGAAAGTAAATTACAACATCCCTCAGAGACAGAATTTTTAATTCTTATTAGATTAATTTTTTTCTATTATACCTTTAAAATTCCTCAGGCAATCTAACAAGATTGTTATAAGATGCCCTCCCAAGTTAAATGAATCAAAATTTCCCCAATTTTTTATTACTTCAATCCATAGGCAAATATATTTCACCCACTTAAAGCAATTCTTCCATTAATAAACTTTAATTTTCTATACTACTTTAAGACATGCAGCTTTTGGTTCAAGTTTAAACTTTTCATGTTTGATACATTATATGTAAGAAACTTATAAAGTGTTGAATTTTAAAAACTGTGAATATTTTTACAATCTGTTTTATAGAAAGAATCAGGTCAGATGGTTACATGTGTGTGTGTGTGTGTGTGTGTGTGTGTGTGTGTATCCCTAGACATATATCCATATTATATATCCCTAGATTGAGTCTCTACTACATTAATTAAATAGATCATGTTTTTTTCAGTATTTTTATTTGTTATTTCTTATTCATTTATATTTTTGCTGTACTGGAGATTGAACCAGTGCTGCACTGAGCTGTATCCCAGACTTTTTTATTCTGTATTTTAAGAAAAGTTTTCACTAAGTTACCCAGGTAAGGCTCAAACTTGTGATCCTTCTGTCCCAGTGTCCAAAGAATCTCATAATATAACTGTGTGCTATCCCATCCAGCTCAGTGTTTTATTTTCTTTTTTGAATGCCAAAACTTTCATTTGAAATTTTCCCACTGCTAGACTATGTGCTTTCCATTACTATGACAAGATATCTGAAATAATCAGCTCATAAGAAGGGACAGGTTTGCTTTGGTTCACAATTTCATAGGTTTTAGCTCATGCTTGGCTGGATCTGTTTACAGCATAATACAGCATGATGAGAGTATGTGGCAGGGGAGGTTTGTTTAACAGTGAAGAGGCAAAAAGAGAGAGAAAGTGATGTAGGTCCCAACAACCTAACTTCCTTCCCCGAGGCCCTACCTTTTAAATGTTCCACAACCATCCGATATCCCCAAACAAAGGGCAGCCTTTTACTCACATGGGCCTGTGGGAGACATTACAGAGCCAAACTTGCTTCTATTAGGCTTGCTTCTATTTTTCATAAATTAATATAATGCCCACTTTCCAAAATCGTACAGCTTAGTGTCATCAGGAAACATGAATTGAAATAAACAAGTCTGATTTTTCAAAATGTCTTTAGACTTCTCTTCCTTTTCCTCTATCTACTGTTCTCTTCCAGGTACTTCTTATGATCTGATCAAAAATGATACTATGTATTGCACAGTATAATGGTAAATCTTGTTTTCACTACTGACAAGTCAAGTCATACTGTGAAGGAACACAAGAATAATAAAAGTTGAATTGCTTAAACTTAAAAACATAATTTTCCCAGCTGTGGCATTACCATTAAACACATTTCTATATTTTTTTTATTAATTATATGCAACCACTGTGGAAATCAGTATGGAGATACCTCTATATGTGTTTTGAGTGTATAAACTACACGTTTTTATCATCAGTTATAAACCCATTATATCCAATGAAGAAAGTATTATAAACATCAGAATATCTTTAATCCAATGAGAAAAAAAAAACATCCTCACCTTTGAAAGTTTTTTTTATTTTATGCATCAAAATGATATTGGTGTCATGGTACTCTTTATTTAGCATTTGGAAGGTGACTGACTACTGTAAGCTTAGATATAGTTTAAGGATAAAGTACACACTGGGTTTCAAGGATTTATCCAAGAAAAAAAGAATATTGAAATTTTTTAAATATAAAAAGGATAAAATATAAAAAGGATATTTTATATTTATTATACATTGATCTTTTTCATTTATTATATTTTGAAATAATATTTGGGCATATTGTGTTAAATAAAATATATTATGAAATTAATTACACCTATTTGTTCTTACTCTTCAAATGTAGCCTCTAGAAATTTTTAAATTACATGTAAGACTGCCATTATATTTGTATAGGGTTGTTCTCTTTTAGAGACTCCAAAAGCCTGAGCCAATTTAAGACATTTTGATGTAAATAAATCATTGGAAAGAATTAGTATTATTGAATTATGTCTATGGGAAATGGTGTTCTGACAGAATCATGACTTAGTACATGTCTGATTAAATTTACTGGATAATATTTTAAAACAACTTGAAACTGCTATTTATTTTACATTTTATTCTTATACAAGCCCTGGGGACCCTTTACCTTCACCACCACCACCACCACCATCATCATCATCATTTTCTAGTCTACAGATGAAGAAACCAATTCAGAAAATCAGTTTGCAATGATTTTCTTCATTCTATGCCCTGGTCTTCTATTAATGGCAGAGCCTTAGGTTTTCACATGGACTCACAGTGAGGCAGTCTGCCCCAGGAGATCAGAGACTGTGGCTTTTCAAGCCTGCCTGAGCTAGCATCGTACTGTACTCACACTGTTCAATAAACAAACATGGAAGTTCTGCTCCACTTGTGGGACTCTATTTTAAAAATTTATTCATTAACACTTGTTTGTGATAAGTAATGAATACTTTTATTGTGAGCATTTGGTACATGTATATATTTTAATTCTTTCTTATGTTTCCGTCTTCTGCCCTTTTTCCTCCCTCTATCTCTTGAACTCCTTCCCATTTGCAGTAAATCTATCTCCTTGTTTCCTTTCATCTATCTTTTATTTTGTGTTTTATTTATAGTTTGCCTATCTCATATGAGAGAAACATTGGTATTTAAGCTTGTGTATTTGATTTATATCACTTAAAATTGTACTTTCAAGGTGCATCTATTTTTCTATGAATGATTAAAATTTATCCTTCATTATAGCAGAGTAATATTCCATTATGTATAAATATCACACATTTTTTATCCATTTGTCTATTGATGGACATATGGGCTACTTCCAAGATTTATCTACTATGGATTGTGCTTCTATAAACATTAGTATACATATATCACTGTAATATGATGTCTTACTAGTTCAGGAATATACCTAGTATTTTATATATGTATATATATATATATATATGTATATATATATATAGAGAGAGAGAGAGAGAGAGAGAGACTACTTTTCTGACCAAACTAAAAACAATTTTCAAATCTTTCTTTCTGCTTAGTCTTTTGCTTCCAATTCTCTCTATAAATCTGGCTAAAAGCAGCCAATGATATCCATACCACAGAATAAAAGTTGGGCTGCCTTGAAATTTCTTCCATCTGATCAATTAGTCTGTGCCCTTTAAAATCAGTCTCACACAAGATTCTGAGTCATGGGCAAAATGTAGACCAATTATTTGGCAGAATGTAACATATAGTCCCTGTAGTTAACAATAGTCTATATGTCTATCTGAAATCTCTTGAGCTTAATCTTTACTGTCCCCACTCCGTAAGCGTTCTGGTCTTTTTATATTCTACTGTAATTACCCATCAATCTCTGCTTGCAGAAACCTAAGTCTCCAATCTTTTCTAAACTCTTGAAAACCAATTCCAAAGGCTGCTGAGCCACAGGTCAGCATGGCAACAGCTTCACTCTCAGTTCTGATTTTTAATATTCGCTTTTGAAAATGAAAATCTTTTCATTGCTGGGACAAAATACCTGCTACCTGAAACTTAAAGGAGAAGAGATTTATTGTGGCTCATAGTTTCAGAGTTCATGGCCAGCTGGGTTCAGGGATGATATAGCATGGTGGAAAGTCATGTGAGAACAAAACTGCTAACCTCATTACAGCTAACAGGTAGTAAATGGGGGAACAAATTGAGTGGAAGGGACCAGATGCAGTCTTCATGGTTACATCCTGATGACCTATCCAGACACACCCAGAAGTATACTTTATTAACCTCTTGGACATTTTTCAAGTCAATAAAGCTTGTGATCGAGATTAACCACACACTGAGGTAGCATATGGTCTGATTTCTCTATTAAACCTTGTGTTAAAGATATTTATATTTACAGTGGGGAGAATATGAAGAAAAAGCAATTTTGTCACCATTAGTCTTATAGTTTGAGTGTATTCATGCCCTACAAGAAAACATGCATTTTACTACATGGTTTATCAAGACATACACAGTACTTTGCTAGGCTTGCTATAACAAAATACACCACACTAAGCAATTAAACCTCAAAAATTCATTTTCTCATGTCAGGAGGTTGGAAGCCGAAGATTAAGGTATTGGGCAATGTTGGTTTCTTCTAAGGTCTCAGTCCTTGGCTTGTAGACAGCTGCCTTTCCTCTCTGTCATCACATGGGCTTTATTCTCTGTGTGGATGCCTGGTGGTGCTTTCTGCATGCCAGTTCCTTCTCATAAAAGTGCCATCAGATTAAGACTAGCCAGGTGGATTAGGGCCTACCCTAATGCCTCATTTTATTGTTAAAACCTCTTAAAAATCTCATCTGAAAATAGTCACATTCTGAGGTAATGGGGGTTAGAAGTTCAACATATAAATTTGTAAGGCACAAGTCTGCTTTTAGTACCATATTTCTCTACAGTAATATTTAGTACATTAGGTTATTAAAGTTTCTAATTTTTCCATAGAAGAATAGTCAATATTTCAACAATGCTACTCAACACACACTAAACATGAGGGCTTCCTTGTCCATTCTAAAATTTATATTCTCTACTCTCACTTTCCTTGCTGTATTTTGTTCTTTGTGGCTTTTGTTACTAATGTACCTTGTATTATATTTACTGATTGAGTTTATTAAGTGTCTCCTCCACAAGTATATATACTAGATTTTTGTCTGCTTTAATTATTGATTTATTTCCTCTCATTAGGACACTGCTTGGTAAATGCAGATGCTCAATGTGTACTTTGATCAAAATATATAAAAGAATATTGACATTCAATATTTTAAGCTCTTTTGATCTTTCAGGACAAGAAACAATATAGTCCAGTGGTCAAATACAGAGGCCTTAGAAGCAGAAAATAATTAGGTTACACAGCCTGTCAATGGTTTATCATGGATAAGGGCCTTTTCCATGTTAATATCAGGGTAAGTCAGTGAAATAAAATTAATTATCTTCTTAACAAAGTAATGATATTAAATGGGTTAAATGGTTGGCAGACTGATAGACATATTGTGATTCCATACCCAAATCTGATCTCAGAGAGAAATTGTTATAATTGATGAATCCAATGTGCTTGAGAAAGCATGAGAATGGGATCTGTCATAATCTTCAGATTAAAATAATGTATTTGCTTTCAATTTCATTGCATAGAGATCATCTTTGAGACCAGTAAAACTATAGCAATTTATGTAGCTTATTTTGGTTTCAAAGCTGAAAAGCAAATAAAATATCAAAAAAGTCATTTGCTATCATTAGTATCTGCTTTTAGTCATATATATTCCATTTTATCTTTTTAATGTCCATGTTTCCATTGCATTTTCAGATGACATCAGGTGCGTTCAGGGTCATGTGGCCATAGAAATACATTACATTTTCAAAAGTTTTTTAGAGAATTATATGATTTGGAAATGGTCTCTATATCATTTTGTCTAAACTTTCAATTTTCATAAGGGAGGTAAATTCCAGATTGAGACTTCCCCAAAGATATACATGACTCTTAGAAACCCAGGAAATATCTGAGATATAGAAGAAAATGAATACATCTTGCCCCAGGAATGCTGGAAGATATATGGAATTCGGGGGGGATGGGCTGAGTGTATGTAACATGGTCACAAGGACACACACATTACTGAAAGGAGCTCTGCCTAAAAGCCCAGTTCTTTCCATTATATTACCCGAAGCCTTCTTTTTATTAATGATGGATTACAATCCTGGTAGTGCTGGACTTTAGTATCCCACTGAGAAATTGCCTTGTTGCTTAATGGTCTCCTGGTAACAGTAAGTATGGACTCACTGGTTCTCTGTGAAGATTCCTCAGGATTTAAATTGACTTGCATTTGTGAAACCACATTTGAATTTATAACCTAACAAACTGCCACAGACTATTTTGAAAGAACACAACTCACACATGATCCACCTTCTCCTCACAATGCCTACAAAATAATCATTCATTCGGTTAAGGCTTTTATATTTCCTGAGACGAGCTTTCTTCCTTTTGCTTTTTCCTGAATGAGGAAGTGCTTATAATCTCACCTCTTAAATTACATTTTAAGGCCTCACAAACCATAGTAAAGGAAGGGACAGAGTCAGCACTAATTTCATAAACTATCTGTAAAGGAATTAATTGCAACCTGACTTATTTTTCTTTTTAGAAAGAAGTTGTAAAGGAATCCCGTAAATTTTGAAAGAGCAATGAATTCTCTCTAAAAAGGGGTGAGAACTGTGGTAAAATGTTAAAATAGCACAAATTAAACTTGATTGGAATCTCCTGTAAAATCAAAACAAGCAAAAGAGTAGTAAATACCACTCTGAAGAAAAATCAGTGTCTTTCCAGCAATAACACCAATTAAAATATAACATTTAAACATACTCTGTACAGTTTCAATGTTTACTTATTATGATAACAATTATGAACATTATTTTTACTTACTAATATTCTGATTTGTCATATCTGTAAACTTGAGCTATCTCATGCATAAAATTATGTTCATTAGGCTATCATCGATAATTCCTTTCTCTAAAAGTTAATAATTTTATGACTTAAAGAAAGAGTATGAAGACTAATTATGTAATAATAATAATAATTTCCACTCTAGAACCTGGATACTGTGTACCTTGCTAAAAACAAAACATTCTAGAAGAGATCTAAAATAATGGAAAGTACACTGGAGATTTGGAAAGAGATGTAGTTATTTTTTAGACTCACCTCCAAGAATATCTAGATTTGTCATTTTGCCAAGAAATATACATATATATGTATACATACATATATGTGTGCATATGTGCATTTATGTACTTGCACATGGCCCAAGTCTCTATTATAGGCGTCCTGTAAGAAGTAAAAATTCCAAAAATTTTATACTTGTGACAAAATGAAAAATACAATGATTTCAACAGATTTCATAGGCTTTTCCCACAGAACTGTAAGACTCCTTGAATTCTGCAAACTTTTGTATTTTCTAACAATTGGGCACAATGATAACACTCGAAATATTAAAATCAAACTTAAAGCACACATGTAATACATAGTATCCTCTATACCGTATCTGTCCAGGAAAATCTTTTAATTTCCTTCCAACTTAACAGAGAGAAAGAAAGAGAGATATCTTACAGTCTCTTTCACTACTTGGTAAACAAAAAGTTAAGACAGAGTTATGTAACCTACAGCAAGTTCTTTGGCAAAGTTTTCAACTTTTGGTAACCTTTAATTTGTATGTGCTTTCTTTGGATTTTAAAAAGTCTATCCAATTTTGTCTGGTTTGAGAACATCTTCTTTGGAGGTCAAACAGTTCTTTTGAAATTTTGGCAAGTTCCTCCACTCCCCTCAGATGAATTAGAGCTACAGTTTCCCACCAAACTTAATTTTTGTAACAAAAATCCCTGGCAAAAACTAAGGATTTATGATGAGCGATCTGTAATTCTTTTTTTCCCTACTTCACTTCATTCAAAATTTGAAAATTCTAAATGATGAGACTCATCATGAGTATGGATTATCATTCATAAAATATTTCTGAGCCTAAAACAAGCAAATTCATTGTGATTTAGAACTCTCAGTGAAATATCATTTGGCAACATTGCTATTTTGTAATTTTTAATACTCTTTATTGTGATTGATTCTTGGGTCTTTTACATTTAACTATGTCTTTGCATCCTGTGATGATTTAAATAACCATTTAATTTCGCTTGAGATTGCCAAGATTCATGAATTAAATAGGTATTTTCTGTTAACTCATTCACTGATAAAGGTTAAAACTGTTAAGTTTCTTTTGTATATGCTCTGTTGGACAAATTGATCAAGGTAAGAAAACATTTTCCTCAGAATATAAAATGAAATTATACCTAATTTAATTTAAGTATACAGGATGAAAAACTGAAAACTGGTTACTTAATTTTATGTTAAAGGATATATTTTTCCTTTTCTAAGCTTCTAAATTTATATAGAAATTAAAATTATTTTCACAAGTACACAAAATTCAATACCCTCATTTCCTTGTACTTCCCAATTGAATTTAATGCGATTAAACATTTAGAGAGATGAAGAAAACCAGTACTCTTTATTAATCAATTAGTCCATTATAACCTTTTCTAGAATCATAAAATGACCTCAATCATTACCTTGTCCAGTGAAATATATCTATGTTTATACTTAAAAGTATTTTTGGAGGCCCATACCTTACCGAGGTCCCCAGTCCTGCGGAACACGCCGAATCACCCAGCTGCAGACAGGCAGCCACCTGGTTCCACACTACAAAGACGCAGAGGACACCAGACCACCAGACCATGGTACTGAGTCCCGCTGCTCCCGGCCCAGAGGGAGCGGCTTCCGAGCCACCATCCCACTGCTCCCAGTCCATAGGAAAGGGCTTTTGGGCCACCATCCCTACTGCTGCTCCCGGCCCCTGTCCCACCTCACCCAGCTCAGAGGAGGTAATCCGGGCAGGCACTAACAGCCCCCCACCCCAGTCGAAATGAGAAGACATGTAAATAAGTCTCAAAACCAGACTTCCAGATCACCTACAGCAACCCCAAAGGGAAATGAGATGGAACACTCTGATACTCAACCACCTGGACCCACTGAACTGACAACAAAAGGGGATCTGGAAAAAAATGAAATCAGAAATAATTTCTCAGATAACAGGAGAAGTTGTGCCCCTAGTCCAAGACATGATTAATAAATCTAGAGAGGAACTTAGGAACATGATGGAATCCCAACATAGGAAACAAATGGAATCCATAAAACAGATGCAAATAGATTTCCAGGACATGAAAAGTATTTCTGGAGGGGGCTGGGGATTTAGCTCAGTTGTTTCACCACCTGCCTTGCAAGCACAAGGACCCAAGTTCGATCCCCGGTACCAAAAAAAAGTATTTCTGGAGGTAGATATTATAGGGCTAATTTTTTCAGATCTATATATTATTACTCTGAAATCTCAAAATATTTTAGATATATTTGCAATAACATTCATATAATCTTATTCAAGTATATTACTGAATAAGATCTTATTTTACTTGTCATTTACCAACTTTAGCAGAGTAGTACCAAATAAATTCAACTTAGACAAACTACTTCTAACTTTTGAATGACAAAATATTTTATAAATATCACACACACACAACTTACAAAATAAACTCATAGCATCTCAATAAGATCTCTCCATTTTTATAGTACCTTTCCCCATCCAAGTGTTTTCATGGAACTTCCTATTCATCTGTGAGCTTGCAGTGCACTAGGAGTCCTTCTCAGAGATCCTGACTCCTTAGACTTCCTCTTCCATCTCTGAATAAAGTTAATTTGCTGTATGTCCCATATTTTTAAGGACCCATCCTACTAAAATAAATGTGGTTATATAAATTGCACTTACAAATAACCAGTGGCTTCTGATATTTCTAAGGTTAATGCCTTCATTTAGGAAGTTGGATTAGATTCAGGTCTTTTTCAGGTTAGATAATGAAAGCTCTGAGCAGGTAAGTTGCTCATCGTTTTAAGAATCATGTTCTGTTATGCAGCTACTCACCGTTTGCTTTAAACTGATTGACATAACTCCTCTACAGTGTAGAACATAGGATTGTTTTCCAGAACTACTTGGCAACTCTACCTAGGTAATGGATATCTGAATAACAGGAGACATACATCACAAAGACTTTGGACTTGGCCCATATTTATACAAGAGTTTCTCTGTTTAGACAGGGGGGAAATGATGTGCTTATAGCTGGTACTTTAAAGGAAAAGCAGCTTGTCTAGCAAAGCATTCAGTAAGGTATGCTGTTGAGTCAGGGGTCCTTATAGGTATCCATGGGGCTGTCCTTATGTAAGCAGTGAGTCAATCTTGGACCAGGTGGTGCCAAACAGCTAAAAGGCAGTGGATGCCATCTGAGCCATAGAATCTGAGTTGTTCAAAAAATGAAAAAGATATTTATAGAGGTTACTAATTTTAATGTTTTTTTAAATTTTGAGAGTATAAGGATCTGTTTAAAAGAATTGAACTTAAAAATAACTAGGACATTAGGAACAAAGGAAGACTGCATAAGTAGATTTAGTTAGTAGGAATCTCACATTCAGTTTTAGGTTCCCCTGTGATGGTCCAAATGTACCTGTGAATAATCAACATCTTATTTTCTTTTCAGTTTCTTCTAAGTCAGAACATTTTTTCCCTTTTTTCAATTTTTAGGTTTATTAATAATGTGTACAATACATAATGATTACATTACTCGTTGGGAGTTGGTACATGTACATAACACATCTTAATTCTTTTTTAATTCCTCTCCACTTCCTTTCCTTCACCCTCCCACCAACTCTGGGTTGCCCTACACTTTTAAGGCTAGTGTACTAAAATAATTCTATCTTCTCTTGAAATAATTATCATGTTAGCTGGCTGATTTACAGATCAACTCATCATTGTTAGAAAAAAAAACAATAAAAATTGATAGGAATGATTTTAGAACAAGGGCTTTGTGTCTGGTTTGAATAGATTGAGCTTGTCTTAAAAAGGAAATGAATGGATTTTCCATTTCTAAAGAATTTCTAAATTTACATTAAAGATTTATAAGCTGCATTGAATAGTATACTGAATTCAACACACTCAGTTTCCCATGTTCCTTTATACAATCCCCTATTCCTTTACTCAACACACTACCTTCCTCTAGCCCTTGTCAGGAGAGTCACTTTAGTTTCTCCAGATAAATCACTTCCTAAATTTGTTTTCATTCCCATATGTCCTAGCTCCTACTTTCTTCAATTAAAGTCTATCTCAAAGTCATAGACAGGTTCCTAGCAATTGCTGCTCTAAAAAAGCCTTTCTATTTCCAAATTTCTATGCTCATGATCTAGCCCATGCAGTTCAGACCTTGCCAATAGACTGTTTTGTAATAACATGATAACTTAATTGTGAGATTTTATATTGAAAATTCTATTAGCATGCTAAGTCAACATTTTTTAAACCTTCCAGCAAACATATAAAGCATATTGTTTTGAGAATAGGTGAATCAGAGACTAGGATCCTTTCTAGTAATCTAGGGAGGCACTCTTTCTCTTGCCTATTACACTCCTGTCAAGATCCCCATCTTCTATTACTTTATATCATTCATGGTACTCCACACAAAATAGTATGTGCAGGTGTTAATAGAAATAGTGACTGACTTGCTATTAAAATGAAACAGGAATTTTACTTGGCTAGTTTCTTATATTATTTCACAAAAATCTTGAAATTTTGAAAGAAACAAGAGTGGTAACTATGAAAACCATACTGAAATTCTCTATTTCATCATACTACATGCTATCTGAGAGTTGTAGGAATACCTAAATCAGTTAATATTGGACTTTGAGACATTTCTACTTTTACCCTATGTTGCAGATAAGACTTTTATATTAATTTTGAACTACTTCTTTTATATTTGGCCAGAATCCAAAAGGGTGCAGAATGAGGGACAAAAACAGAAATGATGATGAGATAATTGCATGTTCAGCAACACCACAACAATTGCTCCAAGACCTGACATAGTTAGAAGGATTGCTTGAATCATGAGGTAGAAAACAGCTTTGGAGTTAAGAGGTTAACCACAGAAAACTGCATATGAGCTAACGAGCCCATAAGTGAGATGCAGAATCCACAAGTGCACAGTATTTTTTTAAAACCACTTACCTGAGTAAGAGAGATAGTAATTGTAAAAATGAGATCATAAAAGTGCTTACTCTGTGGTCATATCGAGAGATCCTGGCAAGCTTCTAACTGTGCCAAGAATAAAATTAAAGCTAAATAAATGGGTGACTCCATATTCCAGACAAGCCCCCAAGTAACTTTTTCCTCACTTTAAATCCAGAGGTATTTTCAGTGCTATAACAGTATGTATAAAGACAAAGCAAGGCAGAAAAATATTTCTTGCTTTCATTAATCCTTTCTTCTCTTCCTTCCAAATCTAGTTCACTCTCACCCATTCTTTGTGGGATGGTTGTATTAGAAGATACACTGTTGTGTGAAGCTATTATATAGAAGTATTTTCCAGGTAGATGGTCAAGATTTATATGCAATTCAAGGAACTCAATCCTTTGACCTTCCTGTATTTTTCATGTTTATTAAACATTATAGTGAATAGTGAAGTATTGATAATTTAATAAGAAAAAAGGTACAACTTACTATCATTTAACAATTGCTGTCATGAAATCTCCCTCTCAATAATACATTTACAAGCTCAGAATTTTTTTTCAGTACCAGAGATTGAACTCAGGACCTTGTGCTTGCCAGGCAGGCATGGCACCACTGAGCTATATCCCCAGCCCACAAGCTCAGAACTTTTTAAAGAATGACTAGATTCATATTTCTTGGTAAAATACAGTTGAGTCATATTTTCTAAAGCTTTTTATATTTTGGTTTGGCAAAAGTTCACACTGAGTTAGTTTTCATTTATAAATATTGTCCCAAAAGGAAATTCCAAAGTGTTGGGAAGCTATTAATACTAGAATATAGGTACATATTGTGAATTCAATTTAAAAAGATTTATTTTATGTGAAAGGAAAATGGGGCTATGAATTAGCCAAAATATGCACAATACTGTAAGTGAATTTTAAAATTTAATTAAAGTCAATAAAATTTACCTTAATATTTATCAATGCTAATTAATTTCTTTAGTTGCTCATTCTATACATACAAAGAACATAGAAAATAGGGATTGAACATGTTTGAGTTAGTTCTAAACTACAATGTATTTTTAATTCCACTTTTACTCAGACAAATTAGACATTTAATTCACAAGTAATTTTGCATGGGATAATTACTTAGAAACAATTTACAAAAAGAAATAATGATAAAAATAATTATACCTATGGGCCGGGGATTTAGCTCAGTGGTGCTGCCGCCTGCCTTGTAAGCACAAGGACCCGAGTTCAATCCCTGGTACCAAAAACAATAATAATAATAATAATAATAATAATAATTATACCTAAAATTTAATGTGAAAAGACACTTTAGAAAGACTTTGTCACTTTAGAGAGATGTAAAATATGACCATTCATCTAAATTTTTTAGTTTCAAATAATAACATGGAGAGGTTTTAAAGGCAAGTGATTTTTTGAGAGAATAAGTAAAAATTACTAGCTTTTTAAAGAAAACATTTCTAATATTAAATATAGAAGGTCACTACTTCATAAGTAGATTATATTGATAAAGGACATTTGCAAGTTAATAGTTTAAAAGGTGATGCATAAGTCAGAAAAATTTGCTATATTTGATACATTAGAAAGAAAATACTGTTAAAAAGGAGAGTATTAAATAACAATTAACACTGACTCCCTGATTCTTGAATTCCTTAGTTATTGTATGTACTAATGGCTCAAAAATATTTTAAAATTTATTTCAAGCTTATTTTTAAGTAAGAGAACAATCTGCAAAATTGTACTGAATGGCATTTGAGGTGAAAATCATATATTATTTATTATATAAATAATATTAATTGCAGACATACATTTATTCAAAATTTATTTTATGCATAATATTCATGTAAAGAATAATACCTCAAAAAAGTAATCCCTGGGGTTCTGTATACTTCTCTTTCTTTTTCTTGAACCCCAAAGGCACTCTCACACCATAACAAAGCAGAAGGAGAAATTTAAAAACTGCTGACCTAAGTTCAGGACAGAACATACTGAGTTCATGCTTGAAGAGACAATTTTTCTGCCCACAAGATCTAGTTAAAATAGGTTCTGATGGAATGAAGCAGTCCCATTAGTGCTGACAGCAGATCACACCATCTGTCTCCTAGGGACATTGTTAGCCCAGACCACAGGGTTGGGGAATTAGAAACCAGGCAAGCAGGCGAGCAGATCACAAAGGGAAAAATTTCCAGAATCAGTTAGGAAGCTGCCAAAGGTTTAAAACCATGTAACAACTCAAGGGAAACGACCTAGAAAGAAATCTACTAAAGGAAGTCTTTACTTCCCAGGGCAGTTACTAGAGTTGAGAGAGGAGGGAGTCAAGGAGGACTTTTGTCTCATTTCTGGTTAAATGGTTTTGCAAGAAGGTGTTCTTTCACTGTTTATGTAATTCCAATGCTTAAATTGTTTATTTTACTTTTAAAAACAGGATAAGTTAGAATGAAATATGTAGAAATATATTCTGGACAAATGATTATATTTTGAAAATAGTTTTCTAGAGGAGGTTTTACCATAGGAACATTTCTACTGAGATTCTACATGGCTCTTCGGGGTATCTTCAAGAGCTTCTATAGCTGTGTTGGTCACATTTAATTTTATGCAAAGCATACTTATTTCTTTTTCTTTGATAATGTCATATATCTAATCACTTAATAATAACAAACTTATTAGACATGATTTGGCTATATTTGAGAGAAATGGAAAATTGTCCAAAACCTGAGAGAGAAAAAGGAAACATGAAGATGGATATAAAATCTGTATATAACAACTGCCATTTATTGGTACTTTTGGAGCATTTTTGTATGACAATCACCATTTTTCAAATTTATACATGTTTCTTCCAAACAACTCTGAGGTAGGTGTTATTATTATCATGCAAATGAAATCACTGAGACTCAAAAACATTATGTAAAACAGCTGTTCTACGCCTCACAGTTGGTGAGGTTTTTAAGTAGAGAAGTAAACCTAGGAAGTGTAGTATAGTTGTACTCTTAGTCACTGCATTATACTTCCTTCTTCATATGTGATGAAATCAGCAGGGAAGCAATTGTTTCCAGATATGGAAAGACAGAGCGAAGTACATGGACTGAATAGAGTGGGAAATTTTGTATCTGACAGTTCCTTAAATTACCACTTGGTGGCAGTTGTAGTTCAGGACAGCTTATTTAAATCTGGAGCCAGAGAGTTAAAACAATAAATAGTCCCTAAAGATGGATATGGAGTAGGGAAACTGTATCATCTCTGTTCAAATATATAGGATATTTGTAAGTCAAATGTAACTCTTAAAGTTACTGTTTTGACTCTGGCTAAATACAAAAGTGCAATATCATGTTTTAACAGTCTCATTAATTTCTTTTTTCTATATTTGTCACTATATGTAATGTCATCTTGATAAGGACTTAACCTTCTGCCAGGTATTACATGTATATATCACTTGGTAAGAAGACTCTCTCCTTTTTCTCCACAGGCACTATAATTAGATGACAACACAACAGAGGATTAAAGTAAAATAGTTATTTTTAGAAATAATTGTGATACTAGGCAACAACCACATGATAGTATTTAACTAAGCAGTCTAGGGCTTCAGAGTCAAGTCTTTGCCTAAGCAATCTGACCCTATGAAGTTTCTGAAAAAGTGCTCATGAGAGGCAAACACAAATGAGAAGTACCCACTCCATTCATTGGGAGTTAACAAGTTACTAGTCAGCTCCTATCTGGAGTTGCTGGAAAACTGGACATTTTTAAATTATTTGGGCCAAGTACTGAATAAAGTTCTGCCTTCATTTAAGTGCCTAATCTTACCAACAATTGATTGTCATGATGAAAGACATGAGTTTGTTTAAAAGTCTAAATTCCTCCTGGCCTATATGAACAGTTAAGAGCTTAAAATAGTTATTCTACCTTCAAGGGCCAGACCCTGGGTGACTTTTCTCTTGAGTGGCAGGAAAAAAAGCAGAAAATACAGAGACAAGATCCAAGAAAGTGAGCCACACCCATGTATGGTAACTTTTAGCACAAAGAGATCATGATACCACTAGTAAGTCTGTTCTAATTAGCATTGTAGGAGCTGGTGCCATCAAAATAACAACTTCTCATCTTGGAAAGTGGTTAGTAGGAAACAGGGGGAGGAAAAACAATTATGTCCCTTTCCTACCACACAAACAAATAAAGAAAACAATACATATTTTACCTTTATTGAGGCTTGAACTTCTCAGCACAGGAACAATTACCCACAAGAAGCTGTTGAGCACTTGAAAATGTGACAGGAACTGGAAGACTGAGGAATTAAATTCTTTATTTGATCTGATTTTAATTCTTAAATTTAAATTTAAAATTAATGTGGTAAAAGGTTCTTCTTATGTTAAACATAGTTTTACTGCTTTAGCAAGACAACATGTTTACTTCAGTCATATTGGGATGTTATCATTGTATAGTGCAGGCACTGGATGCACCAAGTACTGTTAGGATGTCATCATTCTTCACAGTGTCAGTGGGCTAAGCAGGTTGAGATGATTTCATGTATGCAGCATGCGTTACAGAGATACTTATATACATTATAATTAGAAATTAAATAAAATATTTTAATAATATATTTAACTTATTTTTATATTTAAAATAAGTATTGAAAAATTTTCAAATTTTAAATGAAGATTTCAATGATGATTAATCAGTTGAAAGTGAAGATGCTAGTTATTTATTTTTAGTTTGCTTTGATTTGAACTCAGGGCCTTGTATGTACTAGGCAAGTGCTCTATCACCAAGTTACCTCACCAACCCTAAAATGAAAATGCTAGAATTTTGGTGGACATAATAAAGAAAAAAGAAATTGGAAAAATTTATTGATGAGGGGCAATTCTATTTTGTTGAGTACATCAAAGCATAAAAATTACTTGCTTTTATTGTGTAAAAAGTTTTTTAAAACAATAAAGTAGTTAATAGTAAATCTGTAGTAAATTTGATAAATTCTTTTCTCCAAAGTCAAAAAACCAACAAATTTAGCTAAGCAAAATCAGAATTAAATGTATAACAAAAGTCAGTTAGTAATCTTTCCAACAGCTTTGAAATTGAGAAACTAAAAAATGCTTTGATTTCTTACATGCAACAAAATAAATTTTAGATAGGTGATTCAAGAAATCATTTTTTGGCTGGGGATTTAGTATATTTTAGGAAAAATTAAATATCTTCAACTACACCACAATCTGTGCCAGTGGAACATAAACATTTTCTATAAATATGTGTGACCAGTTTATTGAAAATTTTAAAAATTGAAAGTCTTTTCTATAGATTTTTATGAATCATATAATATAATGTAAAAGATACTACCCTATAAAAACTGTAAGTATGATTTCTCTCAAAGTATTAAAGGACCTCTAAATTTACAAATAAATTTTATCATCTCATGACTTACTTAGAAAGTTAAGCCATGGTATAGGTATATTAGATTTTTACTGTCAAGAAGAATTTTATAGAGATGTGAAAAACTCAATTTCTATCTCAACAGACTCCAGCTACATTAAATCAAATATTTGGATATATTGTCATCTTAAAACAGGAGATAAATATTTTCTTTATCGCTCCAGTTTATTGTATGTTTCACAGTGAAAGTATGTGTTCTCTATTCCTTGGGAATCTGAAGAGTTATAAATGTAGATTTTAAAAATCATTCACATTTGAGTAGTAGTGGGAGAACTTTATAAAGCTTTACTGTACTGTTAATTCCAAGATTTTCTGAAACAGAAAAATAGAGATGAAAAATGGTCTTGTGATTTATTTTTTCTCACTTGGTACATTGCTTAAAAATAAAATAAATTTGAAACTTCAAGCAAAGAAAAATTTATGACCTAGAAAACAATGAGAGTTTATGATAAAACTGAAATTTTCCAAAATAAAAATCAATAATTATAATTTTAACATGAATCAATTTACAGAAGATTTTAGTTATCATCAATATTATGTAAATTGGCTGCAAGAAATTTTGAGGATGAATTTGTTGATACTGATAAACTTTTAAAGTTGCTCTTCAATTTATGAAATATCTAGTTTGAATTTGAAAATATTAAATTGACATAAGTTAAGAATTTAATTAATTTGGACAGATATTGTTTGGAACCTAAGTGTTTTAGTTTCAGAGGCAAACTATTCCAAAGAATGACAGGCAAGTTTTGCCAATGTGGATGGGAATATTAATAGAAAATGTTTTGTGATTACCTCTGTTATTGGAAAGCATTTAAATATATTTGGAAAAACATAGGGATATGAATTTACTTTTTCAATGGTGTGTTCTTTTGATATCAAAATACTTATGACCTATTTGAAATAAAAGCTTTATGATTTTTAAATGATATTTTGGTGTATTGGTTTAAGTATATACTAAATTTAATTTTATCTGTTTCTTTTTTGTAGTCACAATAATATTTAAAATTATATGCTTTATGCTTATTTTGAGCAGAGCTAAGCTAGGATATGTTCAGAATTATTTAAGAGGTACACTGAACTCTGAAGAATTTGGGAATCTAATATTAATCTAATATCCTTACAATATTTAGTTCCGGGCTATAACCTCAGAATGAAATAAAATATGTATTTTCCCACTTAGTAGAATACTTTGTTGGTTTCTTACACTACTTAAGCATAATATCCTTGATAATGACTTAGGTACACAGTATCCTATATTAATCCCATAATGCAGATCTCCTTGAATCCATGACTCTCTATTCCCTGTACAGTTTACTGGTGACCTTGTACAAAGGACTTAACTTTAACATCCCTTCCTCCAGAAATCTTAAAAAGGTATATCTTCAATCTCTGCAATCATGCTCAGTGATGTACACATTATAACAGACAGATGAAAATGTAACTAATGGATTGTTACTCTCTCTCTTTTCTCCATGGACATAGAGTTGAATCTTTGCTTGTTAAATATACTTATGGTGTCTCTCCATTATGCACAGTAATATGTCCTAATACATGCCAGTTTATGATAACAAAATGGGATGCAAGTATGCTGAAAGTGATCAGAAGTTAATACAAACAATAGTAATAATGATAGCATCTGTATGTCTCTGTGTCAGGTACATTCACCCATGTAATCCTTACAATAATAGCACAAAGGAAAGAGATTGTATTAGTATCCTTATTTGAAGGAAAGAAAAGTAAGTGGTGGTATTTAGAAAAGTAGATATCTTATAGCATTATGTAATCCCCCAAAGAAATGGCAATGCTGATTATCTTATACATAGATTTTCTGATGGAAAAAAAAGAAAATGAAGTGATTCCCATAAATAAGATAAGTATGCATATTTATATGAAAACCATGGCAAAAGTAGGTTTTAAAGATAAGTAAGAAGTTGCTGTCTACTTATTGAATGGCCTGGTGCCTCATTTTTGTATAAACTTGCAAAGGGAAAGAAAATCCAGTGAATTCTTTTTCCTTTGCCTCTGATTTGTGGCACACATACAAAAAAATAGAACTATAGAACATAAGTCAAAAAGCTCAGCTAAATAGACATATTTATCAGGCAAGGACCAATTTAGAAAGTGTTTCTGAAGACTAACATGCAGAGAGACAAAATTTAGTGATAAAAGGCATGCTCTGCAAGACTGAAATGTTATATAGTAAATTAAGTTTGAAACTGTTGTAATTTGTGTGTACATGTGGAAACAAGAGAAATCTACTAACTAAAAAACATATCATTTCAATCCTGAATGCACCCAAGCATTTTATGAATTACTTTATATGAGAATTTTAGTCAAGACAATATTATAGGTTTTCAGCAAAAGGAAAATTATTCTATAATTATTCTCTTTTCTTTTCCACAGTCCTGGATCAATATGGTCAGGAGGGTCATATATATCCTTCCAGTGGCAAGCTAATAGTCCAAAGCCAGTACATGATATGAAAAAGTTCTCAATGTTACAACAAAACCATGAAAAGGAAGAAATAAGTGGCTGAGAATGAAGAGTAAAAATAACTGAATAAATTTAGACATAAGTTCCAAGTGGTTTTCAACGGCTCTGGATGTGGAAACCACTGCAGGTCAACATCCCGAAAGAAAGTCCAGTGAGTCTCAGAATTAGCACTACCTGAAAAACTGAAAGTGCAGAGCCTGAGTGGCATAATAGTTTGCTGAACTTCATGGGAACAGTCCCCAGACTCCCTAACAGCTCAGACCTTGAGCTGCATAATCCATAAGCACTTCTGCAAGGACAGAGCACAATGCTCCAATCCATCAGCTATTACTCAAACAGTTATCAGGGCTGATGATCAATTCTGTATTAAAGTCCCTTTTAGCTTGTGCTCACTTTAGATTGTACAACCCTAGACACCTTAGTAAGTGCATGGAAGAGATTTTTTTTAAGTCCAATATGACTGACTATATATACTCTTAAAAGAGTAAGTTAACCTGATAGGCTGTAAAACTGTGAGAGACATAGTTATTGTTCATCACCAAGTTTTAGTGGTCTTTGTCTTTGTTTGGGGTACTTTTTAAACCAAAAATAAAGATCAAGGGCCAATTAGAGAACATAGCAAATTGCTATTTTTGCCCAACTTAATTGGAGTGTATAAATGTTAACCTTGCTGCGGAAGCATCGGGGTGTTGTTCAATCTCCTCCACCTTACACAAACTCTCTCAGCATGAGCTTTGCATTGTCCCTGGTGGTAGTAAAGATTAAAATATGTACAGAAATTTATGATGTAAAAATCAAAATATTACTTGGGATACAGAGTGAGAAATAGGAAGTCTTTACCTATGACTCAGATAAGGGTGAAAAGAGAAGTTTATTCACACAGAAAAACTTCCATTATTGGATGTTGGTAAATTGGCATGGTTTATTTTGACTACTATACTCCAAGTCCAAGTATTTAATGAATGAGGCAAGCCCTTTGGCTTGTTTCAATAACAACTTGGCAGTTAGACACTGCCCCAAACCATGTGCCAGCTCAAAGGATAATTGACAATGCCACACACTGCGATCACTTATAACCCCAGGGTGTTCTTTTGAGATTTATTTTTAGTTATTTGATGACACATTTTTCCTGATCCACAATATTTTGCTTTTCCCTCTCCATTCACATGTGATCAAACCACAAAATGAATGCCCGATAAATCATTTCATATTCTTGCCACTTAGAAATCTTTTCTGCTCATTTGTTTAAATCTTTTAGTTGCTGTTCAGGGATGCCTTTTTATGTTAAGCTAAAGAGGCAAATAGTTTTTAATTGCCCTGCAAATATTTACATCCTATACATCCTGTGATTACAGCAATTATACTTATCAGTTTTCCACCCCCTGCTAAAGTAACCACAACATTATCATGAGGAAATCATGAAAAGAAAAAGCATGCTGCAGCATACTCATTCAACTTTGAATATAATCAAAGAAGAAATACCATCCTTCACAAGTGAACTGCAGAATTATTTCCTACCCTGAGGAATTAATCTTTTCATACCACTATGGTGAGATTTAACTTGTCTCAGAAAAACCAAAAAATAAAGTGTTGTATTACAAGGCTGTGTCCTGTAAATACTTGAGAGTTATGCCTGTAATTTCCCTAAAGTTCATGGTCTGCAGTGCTTGCTCATGTCCAAAGTGGTTTAGAAGATCAGACTCCAAGCTTTAATACCCTTGATTACTATCTGTTACAGGATTAGAAAGTGATTGGGAAAAGAAACAATAGTTAATATTTGGGTCCCATTTACCAAAGAGACACTTTTGGAGCTCGTCATGGATTGATGATGATTTATTCTCATCCAGATTTTTGAATTCTCAATTTTTTTTCAATAGAATGTATAGTAAGTCCAGGATTTCTGACACACGAGGCTCTGGTATTAATTTGAGCACAGGATGAAGCTTTCTGTACTTCAGAGGTTTTATGACCTTTGCACTTGACTTTTGCTATTGGGAAAGATTAGATTTTTTTTTTTTTTTTGTATCAGAGATCGAATTCAGGACCTTGCGTTTGCAAGGCAGATGCAGTGCCACTGATCTAAATCTCCAGCCCTAGATTGGATTTTTAATGTGACATTCGCAACACCAGGGCCAGGTTGTTTGGTTGGTTCAGGTAGCGCTGCAAGTACAGGATGAGCTATGTTTTAAGAAAGTATACTTTTTAGTCCTTATTTACAGTTTCAGTTTCTCACACTAGAGAAACTATTTGGTATTTACACATGTGTGTCCTATCTATTTCACTTAAGAGTATTGCCTCAATGTGCATCCATTTAGCAATAAATGTCTCTAATTTCTCATTTTTGATGGCTGAGTAGTACCTCATTTTAGTTTTTAAAAAAGTATAATAGATAATGTGAAATAGGAAGAAAAGGGGCAAAAGGGGAAGGGGAAGTGGGAGGGGTAAGGGAAAGGAAAGAAGGGAATGGAATTAATATGAGCAAATGAAAAAATGGAAACAAAGTCTTTGTAAATAGGGAGGGATGGAGGGGTTAAAGGGAGGCCAGGGAAAGGGGGAAAATAATAAGAACCAAGAGAGTATGCAAAGGTGCATATCTCCAATAATGAATGTCATTACATTGTACACCTAAAATGTACCAATAAAAGGATATAAAAAAAGGAGTAAAAGGAAATAATAGTGACAGAAAATATTCAATAGAAAAAACAAACAAAAAGAAGAAAACAGGTAAACAGCAAAAATAAGAGATAAACAAAAGAAAAATGAAGAGAAAAAGTCAGAAGACAGATGAATAAGAGGCAAAAATAAAATGAAGACAAAAAAAGTAAGAAAAATCCCCATACCCTTAAAAAAATCTGATGAAGAAAAGATTAAAAACAATACAAAATGGGGGGGGGGGGCATTGAGTCAAGAAAATGTTACTTTGTTATTGAATGAGTAGTTTCTTTCTGTGATCTACAGTCTTGGTATTCACTCAGACCTGATTTTCCATGCCAGGCTTTAGGGCTTATGGGTCTGGGACTGAGACCCATCTGTTTACTCCTTTCCCCACCAGACTATGGTTACATTCACAAGCCAAGGTTACAATGTTTTTGCTCCTGTTAGTAGAGGGGCAGCACAATCTGTCCTTTTTTTCTGCTAGACCTAGGCCTCAAAGTGGGAGTTCAGTTGGGCTGTTAGACTTTATGTTGACAGCCATGGGTTCTGGTTCCCCCTTTATATCCCAGGCGTTGTCAACAGCCAGACTCTGGTCCATTGAGTAGTCTTTGCCTCTGCTGCCCCATGCTGTGATCCCTTTTGGGGTGATTCATCCCTACTCCATAACAGATCAGGGCACTTACGTGAGGGAGGTGCTGCCCCTCCTGCACCGGTCAGCTTTCTCATGTTGGCAGGGTGAGGGGTCGCTATGGGTCAGTTCTCTCCCATCAACATGGTTATATTGATTGCATAAGCTCTTCAAAAAACTACATGGGGAATGGTTATAGCTTCTTCACATCTAGAAAGTGCAAACTACCCACTTGAGACACGAAATATGTGGACTGATATGCATAGGAAGACTGGAAGTGATTACAAGGAAAGTTTGAGATGCTGAATGTACATATTCATTATGACCACTGGGATGATGCTTTCTAGGGTTTGCAATGACTGTCTCCCATGCAATCACCAAATGCTCTACTGCCTCACTCTACTATGTTTTCTCCAAAATAAGACCAAACCAGAAAAAAATGATGACCTCAGTAAGCCTATCCTTGCCTTAGCTGCCTTTACAGAGTAACCGTGGAGCAAGAGAATAGTAAGGTCTAATTTTCTGCATGACACTGGCCCTCACCATGGTTATGATGAGCTAGGGCTAGTTCTGATTAGGTACTTCGGTTAGGTCTTATTTTCAAGGAAACATAGTGTGTCATTATCCTGAATGCTATGTCCACCTCAAAACTTCAATCTGCTATGGATCCACCAACTCAGCAGCTGCATTTTGAAATAAGCATTCTTCCTCTTAAGGAAAATTTTGGAAATTTCTAGAAAATCTCAATACTTCCAAATTAAGTAAAAATTATGATGTAATCAATCCAGGAAAGAAAAGGACCCTAAACTTTCACAGCTCTCTAAGTGAAAATTTCCAGTCTCATATCTTCAGACAAAAGGTGTTTTATATGAAAAAGATCCCTGACTACTGTGCTCATTACAAGCAAGCTTTCAGTGCACACATGTTGCTTTAAATGCTAAAATATCAAAAGTCTTTCTGTTTCTAAATAGTACACTGAATTAGACAAGATGGTGTTGGGACTGTCATCCCAGCACTCTGGGTAGGAAGAACACATGGTGGAGTCCCACCTGAGCAATTTGGTGAGTTAGTGAGACCCTTAGTGGGTATCTGAAATAAAATGTCTGAGGATATAGTTCACTGAGGAGATGCAGAGTACAGACCCCAGTAATACAAAAGTGAAAAATTTACAGATAGATGATAAATAGATAAAAACATTCATAGATACTTAGATAAAATGAAATAAGTGGTCACTGATTTATTTAGTATGAAGAAAAAAATGGGCCATAGGGTTTTCTACCACATGGAGACTCTGGTTGTGGAATCCCAAGGCATGAGTTCACTTCCTTGGCAACATCTCCAAACAGAACCTGGAACCCTTGCTAATGGGCATCACAACCTAGTAACAGCCATCTCCCAAGTTCACTTGGCCAGAGACAGTCAACAGTGAACATGCTGAGCTGCTTCACTTCAAGAGGTCACAGCCTCAGGACCCCAGGCAGAGAAAGTGTCTGTGAGAGATTAAGAAGACAGCTGACTCCATCCAGACACCACAGGCCATGCTGCAGCAGCTGCATGACTGCCACAGTCACCCCAGTGAAGGTCTCCCTGGTAGTGAGCACCAGTGACCTATCACAATCAAGGTACCCCAGTGAAGTCTCCCTAAGCCCAAATACCAATGGCACAGAAACAGGGAAGAGCACAGGGAAAGTATCACCAGGACCAGAAACACCCAGTAGCTCCGGGCAGGCCTCCCCAGAGCCGGGCACAAAAAATTTAGAGGGTCAAATTCCAGGGAGGGAGACCGAAGTCACAGCCACCAGCCCTCCAAGAGACACTGAGAAGCCTGGTATACTTCCACCCAGGCCTGGCCACTGCTATTGGAAATAACTTCACAGAGAGCCTTGCAGCATTCTGGCCAGTGTGGTCCCTGCAGGCAGTCAGGCTGCTTTCATTCTCTGACCCCTGCCTGCCCATTTTCCTGGGCAGCCAACCCATCCATGGTCCCTTCTTCCCAGGCACCACCACCACCCACACCTCTACTTGATCTGCCCTGATTTGGGGAAGAGACATCATGACAAAGAATTGCATCTCCTTTGAGGGCCTGTGTGATAAAGATCCAGATGTGTGGTGTTTGGACAATAAACAACTTTTCACCACATGCTGGGTAAAGGAAGAAGGAGATCCTTATACTGTGTCGCCTCAGTTGGAGTTAGAAGAAGTCGTTAGGCTTTCTGAGATCAAGAAGGATTATGAGCTCTTAATTCATGCATCACTTTGTATAACAGAACATCCTAAAGTGCCTTGTCCAGGAGAAGCGGAATCCATCCACTACAGAGCTGCAGGTTGCTAGAGAAAGCTGTATTGTGCAAATGGCCATGTTTTCAGGCCAAACGCTTCAGCAGAGGAGCTCGCTGTGCTCTCTGAACAGACCGTGTAGGGGGAGTTGGCCGCCAGATATATAAATGCACCAACTGTAAACTCTCGGTTCACAAGAAGTGCCATAAACTTGTCACAATTGAATGTGGGCAGCAGTCTTTACCATCAGAGCCCATGGTGCCAGTCGATCCATCATCCATGGCTTCAAACCCTGCACATACAGCAATCCCACATAACCTTTCAATTCATGAGGCTTTAGAACAAGTTGCCGAAGAGAATGAGGCAGAGAACACCGGGGAAAGTGGCAAAGCTTCATCTGGTCTAGGTCTTGACAACTTTGATTTGCTCCAAGTGAATGGCAGAGGAAGTTATGCAAAAGTACTGTTAGGCCAACTGAAAAAATCAGATCAGATCAGATGTATGCAATGAAAGCAGTGAAAAAAGAGTGTGTCAACATTGATCAGGTACAGAGAGAGAAGCGCATTTTACAGCAGGCGTCCAATCATCCTTTTCTTATAGGACTGCATTCTTGCTTCCAGACAGAAAGCAGACTGTTCCTTGTTCTAGACTATGTCAATGGGGGAGATCTATTGTTTCATAAGCAACAACAAATAATGTTTTCTGAAGAACATGTCAGGTTTTACTCTGCAGAAATCAGTTTAGCATTCAACTATCTTCATCAGCAAGGGATACTTTACAGAAATTTAAAATTGGAAAATGTATTACTGGATGCAGAAGGGCACATTAAACTCACAGACTATTGTGTGTGTAGGGCAGGCTTACAGCCAGGAGATATAACAAGCAGTTTCTGTGGCACTCCTAATTTCATGGCTCCAGAAATGATAAGAGGGGAAGATTACAGTTTCAGTGTAGACTGGTGGAATCTTGGCATACTGATGTATCAGATGATGACCAGATAGTCTCCATTTCCTCTTTGTCACAGCTTTGATAACCCTTATGAAAACTCAATCAATTATCTCCTGCAAGTAATTTTGGAAAGAGAAATTTTCATATCTCATTGTCTGTCTGAAGAAGCTGCAAGTGTCCTTGACAGATTTTTGAACAGGGAACCAAAGGAACGATTGGGTTGTCATCCTCAAAGGGGTTTTGCTGATGTTCAGGAGCATCCATTTTTTCAAAATGTTGACTGGGACATGATGGAATGAAACCAGGTTATACCTCCCTTTAAACTGAATATTTCTGAGGGATTCAGTTTGCACAACTTTGATCCTCAATTTAATAATGAACCTGTCCAGCTCACCCCAGATGATAATGACATCGTGAGGGAGATTGATGGATATGAATTTGCAGGTTTTGAGTATATCAATCCTTCACGTATGAAGAAAAATGGGTCTGATCTTCATTTTTCAACTATGCGTTTTGCTTATGTCATTATTTAATGCTTGGAAAAACTCGTTACCAGCCTGGATAGAATTAACCATTTCAGAATTGTTTAGAAGTTAATTTTAATTTATTGTTTTGAAGTTATATTTAGATGTAATACTTGATTCTTATAGTCTATAGTAGAGAATATAGGGTTTTTTTGTTGATAGAGTTGCTTTTTATGAGCAGATTTAAATAAGAATGAGGCAATTGCTTATTAACCACACTTGTATACACATTCCATTTGTTGAGTGAGACATAATGCCTAATAGTTTTTCTTTTTACTTATGATACAAGAAAACAATTTGTCTTTTAGGTTGAATGTCTTACCTATGCTAGTTTCTCTCCAACCACATTACCTGTACTTTGGGGGCTCAGTTTAAGTAGTCTTCAGGGAAATCCAAAAAATAATGACAATTCTGAATAGAAACACAGGTTCTTGTATCTTTTTAGTTAAGTTTTTGCAGAAAACACATACGTTGTAGTTCTATCTCCTTAGTTAATATTTTTTTCTGTTTAGTAAGATAGGACATGAAATACATAGTTACATTTATTTTAGGGGCAGAGTTCTTCAACTGTTTTTATTAAAAGTAGTGCTTAGAAATTTCTTTTTCCTTTTTTTTTTGCTCTTTGTGTTGCTCTTTGCCATGGGGCATTTTGGAGTGTAGAATAATCACCCAGGGTGTTTAACATATTTATTTCTGAGCCCATATTAGAATTCTTTTGGGCTTTTCAACCTGATTTTGAGAAATATTTTCTTTAAGATATTCTTTTTTCCTCCAGTTAAATCGTAGAAAGTGTGTAAAGATGGTACAGGAAGAAATTTACAACTTTATGAACATTTTTGAACAAATTTTAAATGAATGACTTCATTAGATATCTTCCTTGTTCCCCTCAATAAAATCTGATCAGTTTTCTGCCAATGATATCCCCAAACAATGAGCATTTTTCTTTAATGAGGTTTTAACCATTATTCAGAGTGGTCTTTTGTTTTTAAATTATTTAAGTAATAAGATTAAATGTATATTTTATACAGAATTGCATTACAAATATGTTTTCATCTATTTTTGTAGTATTTAAGTGTTATGTCAGTTCTTTTCATGTCATATAGAAATTGCCTCAAAATACTCTTTAGGAGAATAAGTCAGTTTATAGTCAGAATGGTTTACATTCTGGGGTTCTAAAAAATTTGTTTTGCATAACGCTGTGGTCAGATCATTTTATGCATATGTAGCTTGGATTAAATTTCAAGTACTGTGCTCAGTGCTGGTATATTTACTGTATAAATTTGTTTTGTTTTGATTTTGTCATGTAGAACACTGCTTTGGTCATCATAATGTAATCTATATGTGTTCTTCTTTTTTCATGTTTACAGCCTTTAAATAAAACATTTAATATAAAAAAAAGAAAGTAGCCCATATCTGAAATACACTGGGGAGGAGGTACACTTGGTTTCATTTTCTTGGAACAACAGTGTCTTCCAGTCAGACACAATTGATATGAAGAGCCCAAAATAATAACATCATACCATTTCTCAGTAAATGAACAAACATGATAACAAATGTGGCTAGAATGAATGTCTTCACTAATAGCTGCAAAACAACACAAATGGCATTCATGGAGATGGCATGCAGCACATCAGACAGAGAGCCCGCATAAGTTTCCTTTCAGCCTCACATCTGGGAAGCACTGGTAGGGCACGTGGACCCTCAGCACCCTCTTAGTCTAGCTGTCAGTACTCCTTAAGTTTACAGTAAAATAGAGATGGTGATGCTGAGGTAGGATGGAAGAAATAAAAAGTAGGTGCAAAAGAGACAAAGAAATTGAGATTTTAAAATTCTACTTACATGCAAGTTCATGGCACAAGGTTACTCAAGTCATTTTCCTGTCCAGGAAACTCACTAAAAAAAATCTTTTTCTAAAAGTTAAAGACAATAAGCCTGTAAATCTAGGGTCCAGACCTGTCGTTTTCACCTGTAAATTGTGCTTCTTCCACTCCCAAGCAAGCAGCAATATAGGAGTAGGAAGACATATCCTAGATTATCCATTTGAAGAGATCCCTTTAAATATACCCAACTCCGGCTCCTAATGTGTTTCATTTTGCTAAGTGCCCACACTCTACTCTTGAATGCATCCTAAAATCTCTGTCTAGTAAAACCTTCTCTTGTCTCTTCCTGACACTTCCTGAAGATTCTTTTTGTGCAATGGGAGTCAGCAAACTTGGAAACTTATTCTACAAGGGTTGGATAGGTTCCTTATTTTTAGCCTCAGCAACCCCAAGACACAGACTGGCGACAATGCCATTCCATCATTTGACCACAAATACCTCAGGCACAGAATAAATTTATCTGCATTTTTTTCTCCAGGTAAAAAATAAATAGTCAGAAATATCACTAAAGATATAGAAAGGTCCAAACTATTTGTAACTATTAGGATTATTTAAGATTTTATTGCAGTTTGTCTTCTCTTCAGAGTCAATCCTCGGTGCTCTCTCTATCAAAAGCACTGAGAACATTGCATGTGTTCTCTCCAGCTGTTCATATGAGGCAAGTGCCTACTAGATTTCCTTGCTCTAGAAGAACTACCTCCTGATGCTACAATACAAAACTGTCATCTATTTCTTTTACTTTAGCAACAAATATTCTACCTCACTAATGATCCATTAATCAATCTAACATTTATTGAATGTCTATCACAAGCAGGCATAGTGCTAGGCCTTGCTCATGTACTGTCCTTTTCACAGTATCTACATAAGGTGGATTTTCCCTTATTTCACGGAGGGAAGGAAGCTTGGAGAGGCTCATTTATTTGCTCATGCTCACAAACTGTTCTGTTAGAGTCACAGGATTTGAACACAGATTTTCTAACACTATTGTGCTCTTTGTGCAAATGGAATGCAGAATCCAGGTCCACATGAGGAGCATTTCAAGGACCCTTGGAGAGCATATGTCTGGGCTTCTGTACCTGAAACAACCCTAGATCCAGTTATAGTTTCTCACTGCTTGATTTATTTTCATGTGTGTAACACAGAAATTGCATATATTTTAAAATAAATTTTAATATATTTTATAGCCATGACTGTAATTACATCTTTTTTTTGTCATCAGACTGAGCACAGTTTTGGAGACACAAAAATATCCCCCTTGCATTTGTTTTAAGCGAGTAGAGGAGGCAAGTATGATTTTATCCTCAAGTTTGAATGCTGTCATTTTTCTACCAAATGCTTTCAGAAGACTGGTGAAATTATGATTTTTAATAATGTGAAGTTATGTGGTAATTTCTATTTAGATTCTGTGTAACTTTAGGTTCTGAGAAAGATAAAGACCTAATCCAATAATTGAGACATCATAGATCTCCAGTAAAAGTTGAATTTTAAGACATATTGGGTTTTCTTTTGTGAATTCTAGCTAGTAGGGAAAGCACTTTAACTTCCAATGGAAGAGAGAACTTTTATTGAATTCCAGTATACTATCTTTAGTATCTCCAGTTGCCATTTTCTCATATCATATTGTGCTCTAAAATATCAAATAGTCCTTACTGTCTCATCAAAAGAAACCCACTAAAAAATACTATTTTTTAGACTAGGGGAAGAGTTCTGGAAGGATTCAAAGCATATAGTGGACAAAGATGTGATACTAGACAAAACTAAATATGTTTAGCAACACAAAATTGCAACACAGCACCACAAGATGAATAGATGAATGATAACCCATCTTTTTCTTTTTTAGTAGTCTTCCATGAAACAAAGGACATGTAATACAATTCAGAAAAAAGTATCTTTATTTCTCCTAAACTACATGTATTCTGAAGGCAGGGAGCAAGGCTGTCTTGGTGACAAGTGAGTCTGTAGAACTTAGTATCAAGAAGGGCATGCAAAATTCTTGTAGTAGTTAATAACTGAGTGAATAAATGAGTGGTTGAGTTTTTTGTAGGTGCTGCAAACTTGGACAAGCTGCAAAGGCCCAGAGAGGAGTTCAAAAGAATAAACATTTTACTAACTGTTCCTAAACACTGCCTAAAACAGTAGCCACCAGCCATACACAGCTATTTAAGATTAATTAAATAAAAGTAGAAATTTTACTAACCACATCTTAGATGTGAGATAGTCATATATATCTGGTAGGTACCATAAGATATAATCCAAATCATTTCCACTAATTTTGAAAGTCTTATTGAATAATTTCTTAGGGTACATAGTTTAAGAAAAAAAACCAGTATGTTTAAGGTTTTATTATGATGATGATGATATCCATTTCAGCTCATGACTAAGAAAATATACAGTGACCTGGAGTTTTAAGAGATTCTGAAATAAGTAATATGGATTTGACTAGAGAATATAATGTGTTATATTTCAAAACAGCAAAAGCCAATACAAAACTTATATCTAAGGGAAAACTGTGGGGGTGGGAGGGATCATCAACACCTTCCTTATTCAGTTCCTGTTCAATCACAGCTTGTTGGCATTAGCTTCCAGGAATTCTGAGTTTTTATTTTGCAGATCCTAAAGATTTGGAACAAAATCTCACATTAGAAAGAAAAAGCAAAAGAACATTTTCTTTGACTACAAAAATTGATTTAGAAAATTAGAGTAAATTTAGAAAGTGAAAATAAATAAAAATGTAAAAATTTAAATCGTCAATTATCCTACTGCTAAAATGACCATGTTTCAAATATATTCTGTGACATTTTTCTAAAGGCTTTTGATAGTTGCCATTCATCATAAAATATTTTCCATGTTATTGTCCATAAACAATCATCTACAATATCTTTTAATGAAAATAATTCATTACATTCATAGATATTAATATAAATATCAATTGCTTTACCATATCATGTTATTGAACATTTAATTAATTTACATTTTTTGAGTATTTTTTGCAACAATAAACATCTTTGTGCAAAGAAGTCACATTATATCTTTAAATTTATTATGAAGGCTGAACATTCTGAATGAAACTGTCAAATTATTTAATTTTTTCATGCATATTGTCAAAACTGTCTTCCACATTCATACTTAGAGATGAGTCTATCCAATGAATTTTTATTAGAAGCTTGTTCTTCTTACAAAAGTGTACACATATAAGTTATACTTGACTGTTAATGTTTGACATTAAACTTGAGGGTAGTCATAAAAATTCATTTTACAAGTGTAGATCCTAATATCTTAGTAAATAAATCATTATAGCCTAGGACTCTGCTTTTCATGTTAAAGATTCAAATAATGCATGTTTAATCAACAGCTTCATAAATCTGTAGAAAAGTTTAGAGAAAAATGGTTGTTTTGTGTTGTTATTGCTTCTTTCAGTGTATAATCTAGATCAAATCACATAGCTGGTAGAGATGGAAAGGTCAAAGTGGAATATGTTTGTAATTTGATATTCATGTGTTGGAGATGGTAAGGGCCAGGACATTTTACAGACATAGGTATCTTGCTATCAACAGTTGAAAAAACTGTTTTCCATCATTATCCCAGGGAATACATTTTCTTCCCAATAATATGTTTAGTCAGCATCTTTGGGTGTTTGCCAACTTTAGTTGATAATCTTGAAACCCTGGAGAAAAATGGCAAAGAGATTAGACATAGAGAGAAAAGACAGAGTTGCTGTCTCTTGTTTTTAAAACCCTTATCATATAATTTATATTTCCATTTCTATACATATATTTTTATTTCATGTTTTACAGTTAGGGTGATGTTTTTATTATCTTTGTATTGGAATTATTCAAGTCTTCTTTGCTCAATCCTTAGCCAATTCTCAACTTCAGTTTAAGTATCTTCCTCAAATACAAATCTTATACAATAATTTAGTGTTCATTTATCCCGATGCCCCAGTCAAGCAATGATTTTGATTTGGTCCTTTTTTAGGACACATTTTAAATAGGTATTGAAGAGAAAAATTTTTGACCAATAAAATAGATAAATGCATAGACACTGGAACTTTTTTTTTTTTTCAAATTTTGGCTCATTAATCAGTGTGCGATTATATTACTTAACATCAGGGGCTGGGGATTTAGCTCAGTGGTGGCGCCGCCTGCTTCGCAAGTGCAAGGTTCAGAGTTCCATCCCTGGTACCAAAACAAGAAAAGTATTACTTAACTTCTTTGGCCTCAAGTTTTCTGTCTTTAAAATTAACATAGAAACAGTAATTGTCTTGTAGGATTGCTAGTATTACATAAATTAATATTGATAATTTTTTAAGTGCTTATAACAATGCAGAGGCCTTAGTGAATATCGTGTTTGTTAGGTAAGAGGATCTGTTTTTAAGCCTCCCTTTTAATCTATCAATCTAGCATTTGTTTTTTCTACACACATATTCATATTTTATGGATTTTATTTCTTTGAACTCAATTTATATATAATCTGCAATTTCTTTTTCTGGGTCACACATTTAGGATTCTCTTCTCTTTCTAGAACTGCTCATCATTGAGACCAACTAAAAAAAATATCATACGGTTAAAGATGACTAAATTATTAGAATCAGAAATGATACCAAAAACTTTACCAAAAAGTTCCCTTAATTCTAACAAAATCTTATAAAGTAGGTATAACTATTATTTGCATGTTAGCTAAGAGATTGGTGCAATCAAGCACCTTTCCAAGGTCAAACAAGCAGTGGTACAGCCAGTCCAGAAACAGGAGAGCTTTCTCCTACAATATTCCCTCTTCACTGTTTAATACATAGACAAGCACCCTGGCTTGCAAACTTTCAACCAGTTATCTCCTAGTGAGATGTAATTTCTATTGATGATGAAAATATTCACAAAGCAATCATAAATATAGCCACCTTCAACTAAGAGCTCCTGTTGTCAAGTACTTGATTTTGTGTAGTCTTGTCAAAGTTTTTATTTGCTGGTAATTTTAATCTCTACCTTACAGGTGAAAAAAAATTAAGTTATTTCTCCAAAATTGCATGAAAGGAACAGAGACAATTTATTATGTAGATCTGTCTTCAAAGCTTTCTGCCATGTTGTCTTACCTGGTACTGCTCAGTTCCATACAAATTTTTGTAAATTTATTTGTGTTGAGTATATGTTAATGTAAGGATGTTTATCTGTTTAGACTCAGGTGATTGTAGATGTTTTTCTCTAATTGTATGCTATATTAATGGAATGACAAGTCATCCTAGCAAGGGCTTCACTATTGTGCATCTTCCATGTATGAGTGCAAAAATACAGGAAACAAAGAGGCCAACTGCAGGAGGCCAATCTTTACTGTTACAGTATGGTGTGGTGGTAGTGAAAGCCCGTAGATCTAGTTTATTGTTTTCTTGAAGCATTAATATTCATCCTTTATTGCGAAGAATGCTTATGAAGCTCTGTCACTCTAATTTGAAAATGCTTCTAAAGAGGGCTCCACACTGTCTGCTCTGAAATGGGACCTTGCTATTCTTATTTGTCAACTGTCAGCATGAGGCAGGAGCTAACCATCAGTAAGATTTGCTTTTACAAAAATATAAAGTGATTGGAAACCCCCCAAACATCTATAACATAAATCTAATTTCTTTCATTCCTGGCAGTTCTCTCTTTCTTGTGCCTTATGAAAAGAACAGCATCCTTTGGGGGCTGTTCGTTCATTGTTTGATGGACTTTCAATTCTCAGATGATTTATCCAACTGCTGCATTTGCAGAATCACTTCACAAATATAGCTTCTAATGGAACCAAAAAGCATTGCAAAAAGTTTTTCTCTCCCACTCTCAGAAGTTTTCATGAAATTTAAAATGACTGCCTTCTGGATTTTTCCCCCATTTTGTTACACTAGAGAGCCAGAAGATGGAATCAATGTAACTTTAAATAAGGATTGGATACAACAATCTGTCTTGCTATTTGTTTGGTATCTCCATTTCATGTGTGGTCTCCTCAGTATTCACAAATTCAGGATAACTTTCTTAGACATTTATATTGCAGTCTCACGAAAGTACCCATTTGGAGACACTATGCCCACAGAATAGGAAGGAAACATTAAGCAATGAATTTTAGAAATGAAAAAAAATCTCTAAGAAGTTCAACCTGGTAATTATAGGACAGCAATGACATTTGGACTCTCCAGGCTTATCCTGAGTCCCTTCAATGTTCATTGGGCCTGATCCATGCTGGGTGAGAAGGTGTTCAGGAAGCACAGCCTTTGAATTGGTTCTATGTTCACACCTCTTCTTGCTCAGACAGTCGACTGCAGAGCTTACTCTACTGAAATGTTTTGCAGGTACAGAGAGGAAGAAACCGGACAGCTGAGGAAGGTGGGCATTTACCTGTCTTTCTGTATAGGAAGAACATTAGCAACAGCCGGCTGGCAAATGATCAGTGATTTCAATCTACTGTGAGAAAAAGAATGTTCTCTTGAAGCAGGATGCAGATTATCTCCTATCCATGAAGCCTTTACAGATTTCCGATCATCTCCATGTCATTTTCTGTTATGATTTTGTGCAAATTCTTTCAGATCAGCTGTGTCACTGGTCTAAATTTATTGCTTTTCCATGTATTTACTTCTGTGGGTTCTTAAGGGCAGGAATTTGTCTTTTATCTAATTACAATACCTAGCAAATGTAGATATTTATTAAATAAACAAATGACACATGAATAGAAGCAAAATTTAATTTGCTTCTTTAATATAATTATTTACTTGCATAAACACTAAAAATCATAATAACAATCATAGGATAATATATTATCTTTAAGAAGAAGCTAAAGTGCCTCTGTTGACAGAAAAGGACAGTCCATTGCCAAATAGAAAACAGAAAGTATTAGAAATATTTGGAAACTTTTACTTCAATAGAAAGAGGCAGCGAAAAAGTATGGTATTGCAGTTATGGAAAAAATAATTGATATTTTGAGCTTTGTAAAACTATCTATCTACATGTATTTTACGTGTGATTTTATTCTAATCAACTTTTATAAATTATAGTAGATTTGGAAGTGAAAAAAATTATAAACTGAAAATATTAAATCCTATTACCTAGGAATCTTAAGATTAGTATAAATGAGGACCTCTAGAAATTTAGTATAAGAACATTACCTCTAGAAATACTTTGATCAACATTATACACTATTAAAATTTATTAATTTTGACAGCATGATAAAGGGAGAGCACAGCAGGGTAGCTAAGAATATGTAAACAGATTTCTAGATTCAAGTTGTTGTCCTATCTTTACTAGCATAACGCCCCTGCATAGGTTACAAGTTTCCTGTTCCTTAATTTCCTCATCTGTAAGATGAGGTTTTGCTAATAACAGAAAGCACCTCAGAGAACTGTGGTGAGAATGAGGTGACCTAATATGTGTATGCAAAAGGATGTCTGGAGTATAGTAAGAAAAAATCAGTGACTTTCTGATCATAGTAAATAGACATTTGCCTAGGGCAAAGAAAGGGGAAGGGTAGTGAAAAGACAGCAATTGGAAGGTTCAGAAATTAAAACCATAGAGTATTTGAAGAGTTACAGAAGTTCAAGGGAATTGGAGCACATGGTTCACATCTCTGGCCCAAGGCTCTGACTGTAATGGAAAGGCAGACAGCTCAGAGATGGTCTTAACCTTGAGCCCACCACAATGAAGTTCTTCCCATGGAGGAACCCCACACAGGGCACTTGCTGGCTTTTGTTATAATGAATGCTTCTACTTGCTTTCTTATAATGAATGCTTCTACTAGCTATCTTTTTATTTTAAACTATAACAGATTTAAAAAATGTTTAACCTCCTTTAACTCTTAGTGTACTTATTTAGTTTTATTTCATTCAATTAGTTGTTTTACTTATGTTAAGAGTATATTTATAATCTTTAAGAAGTAGCCAAATAGAGAGGAGATGGAGGCAATTCCAACACAGAGACTAGACGTCTTTTCTCTTAGTTCAGGACACCTTTAACCTTTCCAGACTCTAGTGGCACTTTTGACCAAAAACAAAAAAAGTCCCTGAATAGTCTTTGTGTAGTAACAAGTAAACTAACCTCTCCCAAAAAATGCCAATTTCTCAACAGAAACTATAGAACGTCTTTGTAACAGTTGTGATTTCTTATTTTCAGGTTTGCCTATAAGGAAACCTGTTAAATAAAATACATTCTTTCTAGCATCATCAACTTTCAATTTAGCTGGTGGCAGGAATGCTGACACACTAGGTAGAAACACTTCATGTGTTTCATTTTAAAGCAATGTTTCCCACCCCTGATAATACAGGTAATTTCCTCTAGACTTTGGGGAGATAAGAAAGAAAGGCAATGTAAGATGTTTCTCACTAAGATATTTATGTTCTTGAATATATAAGATATTTAAAAGATAATTTATGTTCTTTTTTGTTGTTGAAATATCAGTCCTTAATGAATTAATATTGATGAAGGGTATAGCAAAAAAATGGCACAAAATAAAATGTTGATAGCCTTATGATGATTCCTGTTCTTTAAAATTTTCATTACTTGGTAAATTCCAAGTTTTAGAATACCTGTTCTAGAGACTAACCAAATACTCCTGCACTTTCTATAAGATTTCTTCCAGGAAGTTTTAATATAGAACATTAACATAAGTGATTAGAATTCTTTTTATATGTTCTTCCTTCTAGAATGAGAATAATTAAACTAATTAAACATTCCTCAATATAATTTTCTAGAATTCACTGTACAGGTCCAATACAAAAGTAAAGACTAACTTTTTAAATTTGAAAAATGAACTGCATATCCCTGACTTACAGTCTTGTCTCAAATATCCACTGTCTCAGAAATTCCATCCACTTTTTTTACCTGCAGAAGACTACAAGTCATACAGTGCCTAAATCAAATGCCTCCATTTTCATGAAAAAAATCTTGACTGTTTTCTCCTCTTTCTCAAATTTTGAGATGTTTAATATATTATATTTTATAATTTTTAAAGAGAAGATGACAAGCATGAAACTTAGGAGGAAATTAGTGGTTTTACTAGCTTCCTTGGACTGTTGTAAAAAAAATTACAAAATTGTGCAGATGAAGACAATAAAATTTATTGTCTCACAAGTCTCAAGTTCAGAAATCTGAAAGTATCATCAAACCTGATCCCTCCCAAGGTATGAGGGAAGAAACTCTTTCATGTTTCTTTCCTATATTCTAGTAGCTTCAGGTATTCCTCATCTTATACATTCATCATTACAATGTAAATGTTCCAAGACAGCACCTTCTTTCTATGCACTTCCCTTCTATAGTTCAGAGCCAATTCCTTTTGTATAAGGATACCAGTAATGTTGGATTAGCACCTACCTCCCTGACCACATTTGAAATCTGACTGCCTCTATTTAGAACCTAATTCCAAATAAGACCACATTCTGAAGTACCAGGGCTTAGGATTTCAACATATCCTTTTATTAGAGTTCAGTTCAATTAATAACAGTAGTCCAGAATGATTAATCTATGAGAATCCTAGAAAAAATGGAGTGGTAAGGTGTTTGAGACATAAATTAGGAGCATACCAGGAAGACAGATTTTGCCAAGCAAGTTTAGATTTGATCTAATTTGGAAGAACTGGAAGATACTTAGGATAAGAGTGATATTATTATACGTGTGGTCTGGGAAGTGTATTTGGTAAATAGTATCTTTATATTACTAGCCAAAGCTTTAAAGATCCTTAGGACTTAAATGCTATCCCATGACTAATCAGGGCAAATCTCCTTTGCTTGCAGGCCTGAGAGGGGCTCAAGTTGCAGGAATCATAAGACCTTTGGCACCACTAAGTGAAACTTCACCATGGAGAGGGAGTCAGTCTTCCCATAGCCCAGAAGCCCCACCCACCCACCCTAGCACAATGGAAGTCCTTGGGATTCAGGATAATTCTGGAGCAATAACGCACTACCAGAGGGAACCTGTCCCATATGAACAGAAGGGGAAGCTGATCACTTCCCAGGAAGTACTGAGTAATTTGACTTGGTTTAAATCAAACCATACCAGCACCCTAAGTATAAGTGGCCTCCAATGAGAATCTACTAGTAGTGTTACTAGGGACATGGGTCTGGCCCACAGTAGGAGAGGCTCATAGTTGGTCCAATCTGGAGTGAGTCAGACAAAACCTACAAGCCAAGTAGAATGTGAGGGTGGCCCATGACAAGAGTTGCTTTCTGACAACTCGAAGGATGGGCCTGTAACAACAGTGACTTGCAAGGGGGGTATGACAAGTAGTCAGACTCAGGGGGAGTCAGACAAAACTCATACCTCTCATACCTAGGTGTACTGAGTAGCCAGACACAGAGGGAGTTAGGCTAAACCTACAACCAGGCTAAAAAATTGAGGTAAGTGAGGTCTATGAGTGTGTGTGAGTGAACAAAATAAAGTGTGTGAGTTCAGAGGGTGTGAGAAAAGTATATAATTGTGTATAAATGAGTGGAGTAAAGTGTGTGAGTCCAAGGTCACCTGAGAACAGCTGGGGACTGGGGGAGGGAGGTGATCTAATGGGTCTAAAAACAAAAGAGAGAGTGATTTGCACTGTAAAGGGTAAAGGCTGCAAAAACCTGCTTAGCTTTAGTGAGCCAGGATATACAGAAGGGGTGTCTCAGGAAAGATAATTTTAAAAAGCACCCTGTGAAACAGGGTGATGACAGTGACCAGCCCCGATGGGGGCCAAAACTGAAAGAATGCCTGAGCATCCAGCCGGTCTGGCAACTGTGCTGAGATGAAGGTGCAAAGCAGAGAGACTTAGACCCAGCTGCACCTGCTGAGGCTAAAATGACAAAACAGAGACCATCCTTTCATTTCAAAGCACCAGAGAGAGAGACCATGAGAGGGATGCTCCTGGATTTGGGAGCCCCAAGACCAACACTTGCTCAGTGTCACCAGCCTGGTGCAGCCTGCAGAGGTCTAAAAACCAAAGAAGCTCCAGCCTGGGGCTAAATGGTCAAAGTCAAAAAACTGCATCTTGCTTGGCATAAAGAGGTTTTACAGGAGGAATCAAATTACAAAGTTTAGGGCCAGGGATGTAGCTCAGTGGTGCTGGGCATTAGCAAGGTCCTGAATTCTATCCCCAGTACTGAAAAAAAAATTACAAACTTTAGCTAATTGATAAATGTACTTTTGGTTTCCAATTTGAGTTGATGTTTTTGTTTAATTGGCATGCTTAAAGGATTTCTCATACATTGCAAAGTTTTAAATTGTAATTATAGAGTTAACTTGCTCTCTTCACTGTTATCTGTTGATAAGAACATTAATTCCAGATTAGATCTAAGTCTATTGGAAGCCAGTCAAATTTAAAATGTAACAATCTGACAACAGAATAAAAAAAGAACACTTTAAAATCCAAGCAGCTGCAGCCAAGTTTGCTATAAAAAATTTATAATAAATGAGACAGAGAAAAACATTTAAAAGGCTATAAGTACAAAAATATACTTTGCTATGAGAAGATTTTATATGACAAAAGTTTTGTCCTGTTAGAAAGATAAAAGCAGAGATAATGACAAGACTAGAAAGTTTACAAATGTCAAGAAAAAGCATGCAAAAATCACTCGTCAAAGAAAATATCTATGTTTGCTTGTTGATTTGATGAAAACTAATGCTGTTCCTTCCAAAAGTTCCTTGTTGTTCAAAGACTCAAAAATATATATGTTTACTTGTTACATTGATAGAATTCAAGTTATTCCTAAAACAAAAGTACTTGAGAAAATAATTTGTGAAATAATTTGCGTAGCAACAGAGTAGATACGAGAGAAAAAGCATCAAAACTCATCCAATTAAGATACATATTAAAGAACTTTTAAAATGGTTATATGGATGACTATGGAGTAAAGCTGTGACCCCAGAGGTTAAAAAGTCTTTATGAAATAAATTGGTCCTCCTTTGATATAGGGTGGCCAGCCAGGGGGGAAAAATGGGCATCCACATAGGTGTGATAACCCTAGGGTGATAACTGGGGGTGGAGAACAACCAGGAAACCCATTCCCTTTAACACAGAGGCAACTAAAGATCAGTGCATATAAAATGGGGCTTTCATGAGACAGGCACAAGGCAACATCAGTCAGAAATCACAAAAGCTAGAGGATTTCGCTGACATATACCTTAGTGGCATTTGTTACTCAGCTCACAGAAGTGGCCACTAATGTATATATTAATCATGATCAGGAAACAAAACAGGAGGCAGACTCCGGGCTTAAGAAAAAGACAAACCCGCTGGCAGCAGTATTCTTGAGAAAAAAGGCAGAGGATATAAAAGGATGAGGACATTAAAAAAAGGCAAAGATCAGGCTGGACATAAACACAGGAATCTTCAGAAACTAGCTTAAAATCAGTGGTGTGTGTGATGTAAAAAGTCTAGACATTAGAAAGATAAATGTCCACAAAAAATTTTAAGAATGAGGGAAAATACAAGACAGGGGACCCCTCCACAAAAGGCCACGGCCACAGAGAGCAAGGCACTGATTTAATTGGGCTTACAACAGCTGGTGGTGTTTTCGGGCTCCCAGGAGTCTATGGTCACGATGACTGTGGGGAGCCGATTGATAGACTTTACGGTAAATAGTAGAACTAAACATTCTGTGGAGATACAGTCCATTAGACCGTTGTCCAAAAGCCATGTGACTATTGCTGGGGCCGCTAAGGCTCCAGAGAAGAGGCTATTTTTCTGCCTCAAGAGGTGTGTTACGGAGGAAGAACGATCCGACATCAGTTCCTTTACCTTGCAAACTGCCCAGTTCCTTTGCTGAGAAGAGATTTGCTTTATAAATTACAAGCCCAAATTGCCTTTGGGACACAAAAGAAAAGAAAGGAAAGGAAAGGAAAGGAAAGGAAAGGAAAGGAAAGGAAAGGAAAGGAAAGGAATGGAAAAAAAGAAAAGAAAAGAAAAGAAAAGAAAAGAAAAAACTGACTTGAAATCTGATCCACCCAGAGGCTACAATGTTATCCTTCACTGTCCTACAGGCTAAAGAATGAAGACTGGACTCTCATAAGACACCCAGCTGGGAACAAATAAACTGTATGGATTGACAGAGACAGTTCTCAGGATATGAGCTGAGACCGGGGGGGGGGGGGGAACTCTGCATGAATTCACCAATACCCTCACTCCTGGGAAGCTATACAAGGCATCCAGGGACACTTAAAGAGGCTTATAGAAAATGGAATCTGGGTCAAATGCCACTCTTCCTAGAACACCCTGCTTTTGCTGGTATGTAAACCAGGGACTAATAAATATAAGCCAGTACAAGACCTGTGTGCTATAAATCAGGCTACTGAATCATACACCCAATGGTGCAAACCCATATGCACTAATGGGACTCATTCCAGCACATGCTGTCTTGATCACTTGCCTGGACTTGAAAGATGCCTTTTTCTGTCTGTGCTTAACACCAATCAGTCAACTCATTTTTATATTTCAATAGAAGGACCCAATTACTGACATTAAAAATAATAATAAAAAAAAACCCCAGTCAGTTGGACTAGGCTTCCCCAGAGGGTTAAGAACTCGCTATGATCTTCAGAGGAAACACTGGCCACTGATCTCAATGCCTTTCTCGTTCCAGAAAGAGACTGTGTTTTCTTACAGTATATAGATGATCTTCTTTTTGCAGCTCCCTCTCATGCAGACTGTCTCCAAGGAACCAGAGATCTTCACCTGATCTGAGAGGGAGAATATAAAGAGTCCAAAAAGAAAGCCCAAATTTGCCAACAAAAGGTCAGATATCTGGGTTTTATAGTAACAAAAGGGAAACGTCAACTGGGCACTAGATGAAAACAAGCTGTCTGTGCCCTCCAACCCTGACTACCAGACACCAGATAAGAGTTTCTGGGGCCTGCAGGTTTCTGCTGCATCTGGATCCCTAACTTCTCACTCATGGCTAAGCCAAAGTGGGGGAGGAGCCTCTCCTCTGGAAAGCTAAACAGGAAAGGGCATTCAAACAAACTGAAGAAGCCCTAACTCAATCTCCAGTCCTGGGCTGCCAAACATAACCAAGCCCTTTTTCCTGTACATCCACGAACAAAAGGGAACAGCCATGGGGTCCTGACACAGTCCTGGCACCACTCCATGGCATAATTGTCAAAACAAACAGACTCTGTGGCCCTAGGATGGCCTCCATGCTTTAAAGCACTTGCTGACCCAGGAAGCTGACAAATTGACTCTGGGACACCAATTAACTATCTGAGTGACACATTCAGTCATAGCCTTGATGGACCAGAGAGGACACCATTGGTCCTAAAACCCAAAAATGACTCAATATTAACGACTTCTATATAAAAATCCCTACATAACCTTATACACATTCTTAATTCTGCTAGTTTGCTCCCGGTGGAGCTGGGAGCCCCTCTTCATGACTATGTAAAAATCATAAACAAAAGAGTCTCGAGCCAGGGAGATCTCACAGATTGCCGTCTTGGAGATTCAAATGTTCCTGGAAGGAGCCCAAAAGACAAGATATGTGATGATGACATTGACCTTTGTGGTAGAGGCCCAACTTCCACCCACCGAAACCTCAGCCCAGAAGCCAAAAAATAAAAGACAAAAAAAGCTAACATCTGCATGGATTCTAGATATGCCTTTACAGCATTATATGTACACGGGGCCATATATTAAAAAAGAGGACTCTTACCTGCAAGAAAAAGAAGTACAAAGATACAAGGTAGCCCCCAAAGAAGGTGGGTAATACACTGCGGAAGACATCAATAGACTGAGACATTAAAAGCCAAAAAAAAGCAGACAGAAAAATAAAATGGGCTGTTATAGCAGCACTTCAACCCAAAGGAGGGGCCCTGGTCATGCCCATCGTCTCAGAGCCTCCTCTCCTACATACTTCTCAGGTAAAAGAGCCTGACTTGCCTGCAAAACTAAAAAGTATATAAAAAATGATAAACGTTTGCTGATGGGAGGCTAACCATCCCTGAAGTACTAGGCCCAAAGTTCATAAAGCAGTTCCATCAAGGGTCTCATATAGAAAAGACAAATATTAAAAACATTACTAGGCCATTATTTCTATGTGCCATGGCTCATTGCCAACACTTGGGCTATTTGCGAACAATGCCTTACCTGTGTTAAAAACAACCCAAGACAAAACCCTACCCAGCCTCCAAGTATCCAGGAAACAAGAGCTGCCTGATATAAAACCATACTTATGGACTTTATTAAATTGCCTGAAGGCAGTGACTATCAATATATGTAACATGCTTGCCTGCATCTTCTCACAATAGATTAAAGCCTTCCCCATCTAAACAAAAAGGACACAAGAGGTGATCAAGGTAGTGTTAGGACATTGTCCCAAGATTTAGACTGCCTTTGACCTTGGGCTCACACCATGGACCAGCATTCACAGCCGAGATAGTCCAAGAGCTCACATAGATGTTGAAAATGAAATAGAAGCTTTACATGGCTTACCAGCTCAGGAAAAATAAAACATGAACTGGACATGAGATCAAGTCCTGCCCATGGTCCTCCAGACCACCCAAACCAGCTGATTCTGTGACAAAATCAGGCTGCCACCAGAGATGACAGCCCTGCTCTGGTCAGTCTAGACGCTGACCAGTACATGAACTGTGGAAGCTTAAAAATCAACATAGAGTCGCAAGAACAACATAAGTTTCTTATCCTCTTTGTTATAATTCTCCCTTACCTCTTATCCCTGCTTGTCAAAAACATTCAGTCAGTCATAGAGATTCTGATAAGCAGGCACACCACCACTCTACTGATGGCCTTAGCCAACTACCAACCTTTGCTCAGTAGGTTGTACTGAGCACCCCTTTATGACAAAAATTGATAATAATAAAAATAATGATGATGCTCTCTAGTAAAACATTATAAAGAGCATCAAAGGGGAAATGAAGCAGAACTTAAAGAAAAACAAGCCCTTTCTATCCTGAGGCAGTCCCCTCTCCCCTGTAGCTATAACTCCTTGTTCTGGTACAGATAAAATGTCCCACAGACAAAATTTATGACACTCTGTTCTCATATGATTTATACGACACTGTCTTCTTTCAAGGCAGTTACTAAACTGTGCTCTTGTTCTGTTCTAGTAAACTCACTTGCTACATCATTAGAAAAAACACCCCCTTGGACAAAGTGTATAAAACCTGAAACTTTTTTGTTCAATGCTTAGCCATTTTAAACACAGAGTTCACTAAGCCGCTATATGTACTTGAATAAATCCTTCTGACTCCCATTTGGTCTCTCCTGTCTCTTAGAATTCTGCAACACTACTAAAAATTCTCCAGGTGTTTTTGGAGACCGTTATAAAGTTTTTAACTTCACAATATGTCCAAGCAGATAAATATTTTAAAATCTAATCATGTGGTTAGCTATAACTGTATTACTACACTGTTGAACACAGATTTTATTTAAATAAAGTTAACTTATGTGCTAAGAAACATTACTCACAGCTGAAAATTGACAATTTTGAATTGATAACACAGACTTAGGTATGCTGGCTGCTTAATGCCTCTAAAATAGCTCATATGACCATATACCCCACTATATATGGTATAAATTAACATGATATGAAAATATGGAAAGAATACTGTCCATTTAGACAAAGAATTAAAATGGTAGATATGCATAGGTAGATTTCAGTCCATATTTATATTTATTCATCTTTAGAAATATATCATATTTGAAAAAAATTTGGATATATTACCACAATTAGTAGAGAACAAAAATTGAGACCATTAGGTATATTTTTTATAAAACTCAACTTTGCAAACACTACTCTTTTTTTAGTTTTACACAATTCTATAAAACACAAATAGCAGTTTTATTGTTACTTGTCTATTGTTTTACAAGTTTCAGGTTGGCAACCAAAGTTAAAATGCAGTCAGCATTTTTAAGTGGCATGCATGAAAACATTAGCTCCAAGAAGACATGCTTAGCTCCACTGATGTCCTGTAGTGTTGTTCTGGGAAGTGCTATGCTGTTGATTGTAAAAGATGAAGTCATAGTTCTACCAACCACATCCTACCATTATGGTAATTCTAATTGTAGTGACCTTTGGAATCAATGGAAGGAAAAAACAACTTTCTATGAAATAAGAAGCAAGCAAAATAAAACTTAGCAAAATTTTTTAATCAAAAAAAGTTATTTCCTCAAAATTCTAGAAAAAAAACAATGTTATAGTAGAAATGTTAGGAATTACTTGCAGATCTTTGAATATATGCAAGCTTTGATTACCACCATCATTTTAGTATATAAAGTTATTATCTCAAAGACTTCTATTGCACTCACTTGTTGGAGTTTAGTATAACAATTAGTCTGACAAATCATGCTTCTGTTCAATTACAGTACCATTAACTACTTCTTTACCAAATACCAAGGTATACTCTTCTAGATAGCCCATAATTTTCTACTTTTTTCTTACCACTACAACCACAAAACTAGAATTAAAAGGTAAAGTTGGGACTGCTGGGATTCACCCCCACCAGTAGAGTCAATTTCTGCCCAATTTGGTTCAATAAGAGGATGGATACTTGCTTTATCATGATATAGTTTTATATATTGGTCCATTTCACAATATTGAGTCCATTAACGAATAGAAAATAACATTCTCTTTCTTCTTTCTCAGGCCCATGATTTAAAAACTATTAGATTCATCCATTCAGTACTTGGTTACTGGTCACTCAGCATTGCTCTGGTGTGGAAGTTCAAAAGATGAGTGAGAAATGTCTGTGACTCAAAAGGATTACAGTAAAGACAAGGGTACATGTAAGCATAAAATTTTTAAGTGGTGATTTTATTCTCAGATGTTGTAGATCTTCAAGACACAGAATTGCCTATTTTTACAAAGAAGCCAATGTTGTTGAGTTAGTGTTGGGTTATATGGGGAAATCCTTAATTATTTTTTGTAAAGATGTATTATTAGGGGTTTGAGTAAGTGTGACTTAATATGAAGATACAATTACAAGATTTTAATCCTTTTTTAATTTTATGAGTTTTATTAATATATACTTAACAGGAAAATAAAATATCAATAAAATATTAAATTTTTACTATGTAAAGAGTATTTAGAATAACCATCAACATTTTCAACATTGACTGTTTACCTGCTTACAAGATCTAAAAATTCAGAGCAGAAATAAATTTCTACATGAACGACAATGAAAATACAAAGAAAACTCTACCACAAAAATAATCTACTTCAATTATCACACCTTCAGCAATCTTCACACAAGACAACAGCATGTTCCATACACAAGTCTCACTCACACTGACAGCATGTGTGTTTTGCTTTCCTTTTCTGTTTGCCAATCACACTTGTCACCACTCATCTTCCCCTTTTGTCAAAGGTTTCCATTATATTGCCCACTTAGCAGGAAAATTAAATATCAGTAAAACATCAAATATATACTGAGTGTTTAGAATAAACATCAACATTTTCTACATCAACTGTTTGCTTACTAAATCTAAAAAATAACAAATAAGTTCCTACATGAACTACAATGAAAATACAAAGAAAACTACCACAAAAATAATCTTTACTTCAATTATCACACCTAAGGTAGGCTTCACATGTGAGAGCAGCATGTTCCATAGACAAGTCTCACGCTGATAGCACAGGTGCTGTTTTCCTGTCTTCTTTGGAAGGATACACTTGCCACTGTTTGCTTAGGAGGTTCTTGTGACATTTCACCTGTCTGTTCACCGGTCTGCTCTGGAATTCTTTTGAGGAGTTCTTTGGGCAGATACATGCTGTTCTTTCTCTGTTGTAATTGGTCATTTATCAATTCCAGTGCCAATTCAATAAGAAAATTTCTCCGTGATATTTTGTGCTTGTTATTTTCTTTGTAAACTACGCAACTATTTATGCCTGATAAGACCAGGATTGAGTAAGATACAACCATTGACCAACAATTTGTTTCAAGTGACATCATAGTTGCTGCATAACTTGTCAACAGCATCTACTCTGCCTTTCATTTTGTTGTAAAATGTGACCATTTCTGGCTTCATTTGTGTTGGAAATTCACTATCAATCTTTTTTTGTTTGGCTTTTTAAGATAGGGTCTGGCTATGGACTCCAGGCTAGCCTGGAACTCACTGTGTAGCACAGGCTGACCTTGAACTCACAGGATCCTCCTGCCTCAGCCTCCTAAGTGCTGGCATTACAGGCATGCACACTACACCCAGCTTCACTATCAATCTTATCATCATGGTGTAATGTTGACAATTTCAATACTACTTTGTGTTTCTTTACCATAAAGGAGGGTATATTATGTCTTTCTGAAATCCAAAGACTGTACTATGTACATGTCTCTATTGTGAACTTGCAATGTTTTTTTTGTTTGTTTTTTTCAGAAATCTTCACTTGGTTCTATGTTCCACATAGTTCTTGTGCTGGTCAACTGTATTTTTTTCCCCAGCAAATATAACATTAATGGGTAACTTGTGAAGCAACTGTCTAATGTGACATTTGGGTTACTTTTTGAAATAGGTGCACAAGTCTGTTCACAGCATCATACGGCTTTTTATTGTATAAATAAACACCTGGTGGCTCAGTTTCAGCATAAATTTCTAAATTCTATGTGTAAAATGTCTTTGCATCTACCAGGACATATATTTTTATATCACATTTGGAAGGTTTATTTGGCATATGTTGCTACAACCTTCAACAACCATGAAATGATTCAAATTGTTCCTCCATTATCATGTACTCACACAGCATATAAATTGCTTGACAGAAACAATGATTTCAACAAATGAGCAAATAGAAATAGCAGCCAAATTGTCAGATTTTTTTCTTTTTTCTTTGAGTCTTTTTGTTGTCAAAACATAGGCAATTCCCAAAGAAATCAAATCGCTTGTTCTAAAATCTCAATGCCACATCTGTCACTTCTTCGTAAATCCTTTAGATTTCAATGATTACAATGATGAAGTCCTCCTATGAGGCTTTTGGTTCAGATAGTGAGGTGTCATGATAAATACATTTTTGAGTATTACTATTGATGCATGTAGAATGTTTTCTTGTATTTCATTATTACTGTACTTCAAACATCTTACAGCATATCACTCATTACAAACAGTTTCCAACACTGAATGGAAGTGTTCGCTTCCGTCCAGTAGGTTTCACCCCTGGCAAGAACTTAATAACATTTTCCTACCTACTTCTAACATTGGATCATGTAGGTATACATTTTGTAGCATTTTGATGAGTCAAATATCTATTTACATTCCTGTTTCTTCCCCATCGGATTCAGGTCTTCGTTCTGTACTTCTCTGTCATACTTGCTAACTTCTTTGGCTCACATGATCCAAGTCACCATTGGTAGCAGAGTCACCCGATGACTCTCTTTCCACCTCCTCCCAAAGGTATAAAAGCAGATTTTCATGTGACATTGTACTGAACTGGGCTAATTCACAGTACGAGTCCCACTCCTTCACGTGGCAACCCAGCCGCCGGCACCCAGCCTCCCGGCCCAGCCTCTCCGCCACATCTTGGGCAGTGCCTGTCTGGCTGCAGAAGAGCACCAGGAGCTGAAGGCTTGGCATCACAATGGGACAAGATTTTAATCTTAATCTACAAATAAAACAAGTTCCATTCCTTCTGTACAAGATCTTTTCCTTTTGTCAAACCACGTGTTCCCTCCCTTAAACATGAGAGAAAAAGACTTGGGATTGCAAGAGCATACATCTCTGAACATAATAAACATTCTTGAAATCCAGATAACATGATATGTATTAAATAAATATTATGTAATATTTAACATTAAATTAAATAATAATCAAAAATACTATTGGAGTGTTTTTTCTATTCATTGAAACTAATGTAGTTTGTAGAAATTGTATATAACATGGAAGCATTTTCAGTTGTTTATTTTTTACTCAGAAGAAATTTTGTTTAAAAGTGTTTCATATGAAAAAAACTAGTAAAGTAGTAAAAGATTGTTTCCTTAAAGAAGCAAAACACAAGAATGTTATATTAAGTCCAATAGCATCAGTAATCTCATTCCAATCTGAAGTAGTAAAAGTATCTCTGTGCCTAAAAAATGGATCAATTAGAGGACAGCTGAGCCTCTAATCACATGGGCCTCATGTTAGTTCTTAAATACTCAGTAAAAAATGAGGCACCAATTGATGTAGTACATTATAAACAACAAAATATGAATTGCCTGTGGTTAGTAACTAATAATGAAATTAATTAGAATCTACTCATGTTTTTAAGTAGAGGAGAACCAGATGATGAGAGAAACATTGAACTAGGTTACATTAAAGACAAAAATTGTAAATTTTGGAAGATGTAACTGGCTTTGAGATGTTTAAATATTTCCAAAGGCACAAGTGTGTATCCCAAATTTTGGCTCAGAAAAATCGGAAAGCAATTGAACATTGCAGTCTTATTTGGAACTATGCTGCTGAGGCTGCCAGTTCCATGGAATGTAATGTGAGTGGTGCTGCCTTGAGCCCGACAATATAGTTATAGGTAGTTTCTTTAGAAATGCCTCACCAGTCAAAAGGATTCCAGATCCTTCGCTCCTCAAACAAAGAATTGGATGAGACAAGCACAAAATGGTGCCAAAAGTTTATTTGAAAAGTATGGGATAAATGAGTATGTGAGAAACTAAATCTGCAGAGCAAACTTGGGCCAAACAAAGAGAAAAAGTGGGTAAAAGCAAAAATAAAGGCACACACCCCATCTGAGAAATGTGGTACGAGCTATCATGGGAACACAGGATAGCAGCTTTCTGTGGTGGTGTACGGCCTTCTTTTATGCCATCCACATCTCAAGGGAGCTCACAGGAAGTTCTATATAGGGGGTCCTGGCATTGTCCCAGGATCTTGTAATTGACAGGTCCTGCTCATTTTCCCAGCCAGCTTTGCCTCATCCTGTCTCCTATATCACCACCAGCGTGGTTCATAGCAGGGGCCTTGCCACTTAAGAGCTACATAAATTTGAATTTATTGGCCTGTGTCTTCATTTCTAGAGGGAAAAATATAAAAGAAGAGTGTTGTGAAAGAATATACAGAGCGCTATAGAGATATCATTTGTTGTAATAACATTTTTTGTGTCTCTTTCTGTGAGAGTGAGGGTACATAGTTTTGTGTTGTCTGATTTAGTAGCCACTAGTTGCACATGGTTATAAAGCATTTAGATGTATTTAGCTCAAACTGAAATGTACTGTAAATATAATCACACTCCTGATTTTAAAGATTTAGTATCAACAAAGAATTTAAAATATTTCAATAATGATTTCCATTAGATGTTGAAATGATAAGATTTTGGTTACATTGGTTTAAATAAAATATATTGAAGTGTAGCTCAGTGATAGAGCATTTGCCTGGCATGCACAAAACCCCTGGTTGGATCCTCAGCACTGTGTGTGTGTGTGGGTGTGTGTGTGTGTGTGTGTGTTTGAGACAGGGCGTGCTATGTAGTTTAAGCTGGCTTTGAGTCACTATGTAGCCCAGGTTGAACTAGAACTCACAGCAATCTTCCTGCCTCAGCTTCCTAAATGCTGAGATTACAGATATGTACTTCCATGCCCATTTCTTCATGTCAGAAATATTACCATGACAATTAAGAGAGAAAGAGTTCACATACCAGCTGCTTTCATTTATTCCTTCTCAATTTAAACTGAAAAAAAAAAACTCTTCCCTTACCATGTTTCATCTTGGCATGTTTCATTCATACATATTGCTACCTGGGATTATAAATGTCAATGTTTTTTGAGTGCCTATTAAAAACAAAACACTATTTCAAGAGCTTTTCTGTATTGCATTCTTTAATTCTCAAAGCAGCCTGTGAGATAAATCTTACTTGGTCCATCTTACATAGGAGAAACTCAAGTACAGAAAGATGATATAATATAGTTGAAGTTGAACAACTGGTAAGTAGCAGAAGCCAAATCCTGAACCAGGTAGTCTGGACTTAGAATCTGAGCTTGTGACCAATATATTATGCCATCTAACAACATTAGCAATGAATTTAGAGGAAGCAATATAGAGTGTTCAATAACTCAGATTCTAGATATGTGCCTATCTTTTCAGTAAGCTCCGCAAGTAAACACAGCTTCTTCCCTATACCCATTCTACCCACAACATGGTGTAAAAAATCTGAAAAACTAAAGTTTTGATTTGATTTTTCTTATTAGTCATTTTAAAAATAAAGTATTGCCCTCTGCTTCTGTTTGACCCTGTGGAGACCAGTGTAGTCTCTCCTGGGCGCTGAGGAGACCTCTGCCCAAGTCATTTCTCCCTCCCAAGGCCTCCTCTCTGCTGCCTTGGAGTCCCTTGGCCTCCTAGGCCTCTCATAGCTGATATCAACATCATGGGCATGGTGAGAGCAGGCCTCAGGATGGTGGTCCTGCCGAGGGGCCACAGTCTCTATCAAGATGATAGGAAGTATTGACAACTGACTCCCAGAAACTGCTACCAGCTAAATTCCCTGTTGAACAGGAAGCTGGAAGTCAGCCAAAGGTCTGCAACTTGGGCCTAATTCAATCTGTGCATGATAATGGCCTCAGAATGACTGCAAGACTATGGGACTTCTTAGTCTAACTCAGTTCTTTGGCTTTGATATGGATATATTTTTCTCTACTCATGACTCTTCTGGACAGATTGCTGTCTAAAATGAAGGTAAAGCCCAAGCACCTTGAGTATGATGGACTGAGCTGCTTCTATTTGGCTATAAAATGAACAGAAGAAAAAAAGAAATATCCCATTGTCAAAGGATTTCTTCCAAAAAAGTGAGTATAAGTTCATAGTTTTGGACTTGATGAAAATGAAAAGATTGTATTGGAGAAGGTGTATTGAAAGTCAAACTACCACTGTCTTTCAATTTCTACAACTGTATTACTCACTCATACAAGAGAACTTGACATTTTAAAGGAAAAATAGACTAGATGTTAAAAGAGATCGTATTTTCTAAAGCAAAGCTGCAATAGCCTTGTCTATTACTGCACTTGAGATCCAAGCACAAAAGCAGGTAAAGTTAACAGAAAGAGTAGAATTTCTTCAGAAGTATGCCAAGATAAATAACAGAGATTTGATCTTCTGTAAGGGCTTGTATCCTAATGTTTAACTGACTATTCATCAAACCAGTGTTCCACACCAAATGTTCTGAAGGTGAAGTGAATTGTTTCTGGGTGTACTGCATAGCAATTGAAGTAGAGCTACTACAGAATAACTCACCTTTCAACAATTCCTAAAATGGTTCTTTAATTGGTAATTTTGTTATTATCCTCTGTATAGAGAAATCCTACAATTTTCTTCTATAATTAAAGTATTGAAATATTATCTTTGAAATAAACAAACAGGGCTTGGAATTCAAAGGAAAACAATGACCTCACCAATCTAGTCAGCTAACATTTGAAGGCATTTACTATATATAAGGTACACAGAACTGTAAGCAAAAGGGATTATCCAACCTCTGATATATAGGTTAACCGTTTCATTAAATTATCAGCTTAGAAAACATTCTTTTAAAGAACCTGAATTTTAAAAACAGCACCGAAGTAATGATGTATTTATTACTGTCATCTTGGCTATATGTAGACCTCAATTCTAGCCCATTTAAAGTTAAAACTGGAACAAAAGTTTGATCCATATATGAACTAATTTGAGACTGTTAGCTTACAAGCTGAATCATTATGAACTTGAATATTGTACCAAAAAAAAAAAAGCAGTACAGAGCAGATGATCTCTGTGTTGAGTTCTGAATATTGCCCATATGTCTCCACATAATGCTATAGCAGTTGGAATACTAGGAAGTAATTATATGCATAAAAATATAAATTTGGTCACTGCATGTATGCTACATATTCTTGCCATATAAATTTATTAACTTATAGTAATGATTTATCTTTTTCTACTCAAAACTAAACATTAATATTTAACACATCTACCTATGATTATGAAACTTGGGTATGAAAAATGTACTTTTAACAAGTGGCAGTATTTAGACAAACTTAAGTTGTGATTTTTGGTTCTTCACATAAGTAGTGTTATTGCAGCAACAAAATCATTTTTTTTGAAGCCTTTCTCCACAGCCTTGAACTATGGACTCCATAATGATGTAATGGATTTAAGATATGAAGCCTGAAAACATTATAAGTAGATTAGCATAATGTTCTCCAACTTGGGAAAATTGCCTAATTAGTATAATTCTGTAGTAGGATTGGTTAGATTTGAATTCATCTCTAAAGCTAAAAGTAATAATGTGGAACACTTAATAACAAGCCTGAGAATATGAGCTGTGAATCTTCATTTTTAACATTAATCTAACATTCTATATTGGATCAATGTATTGTATTTAGGTAATATTAAAAATGGTAACCTACTTGATTTAAATGTCAAATTGTAAATTATGAGGTTTATATCAAAATATTTCAGGTATACACTTTTTAAGGCATAATAAAGGTTATATTGAAGATAGTGTCAATGGTTTCTTGCTGCTCACATTGTAAGTAATAGGTAATTCAGAAATGAAAATGTTATTGCTATCTGGAAATTATATTTAAATATGAGGACATTTGTGCTAAGCCAAAATACTGACCTAGGAAATTTGGCATATTCATTGAGTTATCTTTAATATTTCTCCTAGAAAACAGGTGATGTTTGTATTCGCGATTAAAAATTTTTGTATAGAACCTACTGCCTCACTCTAGTTCTATCAACATATATATTCTATTAGTAACTCAAAATCTGTTACCACTCTGAAAACTTGCTTTACCATACTGAAGTAAATTGTGATTAGAAAAAACAATCTGGAAGCTTTTACTATGGACTTTTTCTGTAAAACTGTCATTGCCTCTAATGTAGCTATTTTTAAAGGAATAGAAAATATTTTTTAGACATCTCCATAGTGTATATTAAGAAAACTAAGTGAAAACCTCCATAATTAGGAGATCACTTATGTAATGTTTGGGATTCTCTGTGAAAGCCAATGAACATAAAGAGATGTACATTGTCACAGAATTGTGAACAGGTATTCAGAACAGCCTATAGCCTGAGTCTGAGTCTGTTGAAAATGACGGTAACCAATTTTGACATCATGTTACAAATAAATAAGAGCTGAAAACATAAACCAAAGGACCACTATAGGTTCTATGTTTAACTTTAGTAAATCACATTTTGTGGATAACTTCAGTTTTCCTCAAAGCTGATATATTTTGATATTGTGAAAATGTGTTAATTTTGAGTTGGAAGGGGTAACCTAACCAACTACCATTACATTTAGCACTAAGGGACATACCTTTCAATAAAATTATTGAAATTAAAAATACAGTATTAATTTTGGGAAATATATTTAGATTATATAAGAATATAAAAATTTGTACTTGAGTAAAATATATTAAAGGGCCTTTAAGATTTATTTTTAATGTGTGCGGTACCTACTTGTCTATTACTTCTGATGTGTTTTAACTACTGGCCTACTTTTAATTTATCTTATCCTTATTACTCATTTAGCATCATCAGAATAAAGGATAATCAAAGAAAGAAGAAAGTAGATATTTGTTTTATACCCTTACCTATACTGAAGCATTTTAACAGCTTGAATAATATGCCCTGCATGAAAGAAATATAGGGAATTCTGACTATAATTTTTTAATTTTTAGAAGGAGGTTTTTAAATTCATTCATTCATGTTACAAATGTTTACTGAATTTCTACTACTTACCAGGCACTACTTAGGGGAGATCAAAACAGATAAGTTACCTGCTCTAATGGAGTTTATATTTCAGTGGAGGTGGGAGAGGTGATACAGACAATAGACAACTTAATAAAAACAAAACAGCAACAACAAAGAGCAAAAATTTTAAAAAGGAGGACCCCGTAAAGCAGAAAAACAAAAGATCCAGAGCCTCCTGGAAGGGGTGTGAAAGCTCTGAAGGTTGGCTTGGTGTATTCTAGAACAGAAAGAAGGTTGAACTAGTTGGGCAGTAGAATGCACAGAAATAGAGAAGCAACAAGCTCAGACAGGCAGGCAGAATCCCTTTCACACTGAGCTTTATAAGTCTAGGAGAATTTAGCTTTCTTTCTCTTTGCAATGGGAAACCACACTACAGTTGGAGCTACATTTTAAAATGATGCACATTTAAAAGATCACTCAGCTGGAATGGGAAAATGGGTTATTGAGGGCATCAATTGGGTTTAGCGGAATGTCATAGGAAATCCAGTAAGAGTACCCTGCATAAGGTAGATTGTTTTCTTTCACTCACATAACAGAACATCCCAAGGAGGGAGTCTGAACTTTCTTGTAATTCCTTTGGTCCTTTTCTTCACGATCAATATTAACCCCAAGTATCTGGCATTTTAAAAATAAATCAAAGTAGAAAGACAAAAGAAACCCAAAGAACAAAGGGGTTTTATGAGCTGGCTTATGCCTCTTTTAAACAGTTCATTCAGAAGTCACAACTAAAAATTTCTGTATACAACTAAGGAGTCAGAACTGTGTGTATGATCAATGCTATGTATACAGGCAAGATTATTTTTTTGTTTTGAGCTAGCCAAATTGATTTCTCTATCAGAATTGTGGTTAGTTACTCACCTCTCTAGCTTTTATTTTCTTGTATATAAAACAGTAATAATAACAACAATAATACTGTAATAATAACTGTTTCTTTATGGTGGCTTTAATGTTAAAATGAGGTGATGCATGCAGAATATTTAACATAACACATGGCATGAAGTGTTCAATAAAAGCTATTAATTAGAATGTAAGCTTCTTGAAAGTAGAAATCAAGTTTGCCTTTTGCAAGTGTTCATTAAGTATTTGTTGAATGTTGAATAAATGATTGCAAGAGGTAAATTCTCATAAAATTGACAGGCTATGACTGTGGTTACACCACAGTAGGTAGGAGTGTATACATTTGTGTTAAAAATAAAAACAGGAGGAAAAGAACACCAACGGAGTGCTTTACAAGCATATAATTAACTGAGCCCAGATTAAGCTCACATCACATTCTCTAGATTTTTGGAAGAAAATTCATTGCTGGCATTGTTGTGCCTGGGGTATTTCCAGGACTTAAGAATATAAATTTGCTTCAGATGATGTTCTGTGAAGACAAGGTAATGCACAGAAGAAGTACTTTAACTGTAAAACTCAAGTAGTTAAAACATATATAATTTCAGGTTTATTTTTATTTTATGAAAATGATTTCAATTTAAAAATAATTATTTGATATTAGTTATTTTTCAACTATGAATTACATCCCAATGAGTTGGTTTTATTCTTAAAGAATATCAGTAGTCCTTTTGTTATCAAGCCATTTTTATGAGGTCTTAAGATTCTTCATTTTAAAAGCTACATAGAGAGGGTTGCTGGCCTTTTGCTGGTCTTTTTTTTAATCTATGGTACACTTCAAGCCCTACAATTTTTTAGACTCACTTAAAAATGTTTAATCCCCTTATAAATGCATCTTACAGAAATAAAAACGATAGTCAATGACATTTTGGAAGTATTAACTTTCTAAATCCTACTTACTACACAGTGTATGGTTTTCTGAAGCAGAGGAGAAAAGTTATAAACATAAAAGTCTGTTTAGAAAATATCAAAATTATAAGTAAAAAAAAAACACAAGGAAGCTCTTGAAGGAAATGGACTTAGGTAATGTTTAATGACCATGAAAAGTCACTGAAGGATTTTTGAGGGAGGTGTGCTATGTTCAGTTTTTATGTTAGAAATACAATTCTGCCTGTTGAAGGTAGATGAATTGAGGTAGTCAGGTGATCAAAGAGGTAGCTGTAAGAAATAGGTTACTAACTGGCCAAGAATAGTGCAGTACTAATTTAAGACACCTGCAGTGTAGATGCATGGGAATGAATTACTTCCAGCTTTATTATAAAAGTAGAAGCAACAATACTGAACAGAAATGAGGTGTGAAAAAATAAATATGAAAGCAGAGGAAACAAATGAGGTAGTGGTTATCTGCAGAAGAGGATCTATTAACCCTCACAATGAAGCTGGCAGTGAGTTTGGGGAGAAATATGATAAATAAATTTTAGGCATGCAAAGTATTCATGACAGCTAATTATAAGTCTAATGTACAATGAAATTATTAGAGTAAGTTGAAAAAAGTACAGAAAACCAAGTTAGTGGAGCACAAATAAGAATTTGAAGTTTACATGGCAAAGGATTTTTCTGGCAGAAGTATCAAAAGGGTTGACTTGTGTCAATACATCAACACATAAAACAAAAAGAATGAATGTGGGAAGGAGGGAGTTTGATACCCAAGTGCTATGTGTGAGATGAAATAGAGAGGCTTTGTACCAAATTGAAAAAGGAAAATTTGATGTGTTGGCTGTCTCAAAGAGCTTGAACTTTATCCTGCAATTAATGGGAATCCATTGAAAGTGTTTTAAGAGAGAGTGGTCCTATACAATCCCACTGGTGACAGTTATGATGGATGACATGTCAGGAGTCTGGCTGGAAAGAGGAACACTAATTAGGAAGTTCTTTCAATTACTTGGTGAGAGATAATGAGAGTGTTTACTAAGATAGCAGCAGTGGGAAAGGATGTGAGGACAATGAGTGGGATATTTTTAAAATTTGTTGGTTACAAGGACAGAAGGAAAGTGAGGGGTCAAAGATGATGCCTAGTGTTCTTACTTTGGCAATTGGATGAATAAATTTTTTTAACATTAGATTTTGAAAATGAGTACAAAAGAGAGACTGAACAATAGAGTCAAATAATGAGGAAGAAATGTGGAAAGAAAGTGTTGTGGAATATACATTAAGAATACGTCAAGAGTACAGAGAGTTCAGAAAGTACAGAGTAATGCTAAATGCTTAAGCTGTCAAGTAAGTTAAGACCTCAAAATTCCTTTTTTGATTTAATGACCAAGAAGACAGTCTCTGGGTGGAAGCAGTTTCAGTAGAGTGATACAGACAGAAACCAGACTGCTGTGGGAGAAAGATGAAGGAAGGAAGTGACAATAGTCTAGACTCTTTCTTCACAAAGCTTAAAAATAATAAAAGAAAGAGAGAACGAAATGAGACTACAAAATAGATCCATTTTTTCCTTTGCTAAACATTATATATATGTTATATATTTACTCATATAATATAGGTGACAATATATATGTATGACTATATATATGTGATCATGAGTATATATGTACACACATATGTACAAGAATATGACTTACCATCTTGCTCATATACACACACGTGTACATTTCTATTTTTCTAGATGAGTGCTCTACCAACTGAGCTATATCCATAGCTAATCTTTATCTATAGATTAAAATCAATGATTTAATATACATGTGAACAATTTTAAACTATAAAGCTGGAAGATTAAGTAGTAATGTTAAGTACCATCATTTAATATTCTAGTGAACAAATTTAAATAATAAAAGTACTATTAGTAGACAGAAAAGAATAATATTACTGTTTCGCCTTCTAGGATATTTCAATCAAATGTTATTTTATCAATTTAAATATTTAAAGAATAAATACTGCTGAAAAAGAGGAAGTCCTCCAGCACTGCTTATATTTCCCATATGTTATTCATTTTTTAGCAATAGGATAATCATTTCCAGATTCCCATTTAACCTCTCTAGGCCTCTGGAATATTTACTTTACATGGGCTTTTGTCTTATTGTTGCAGTGCTAAGTATTTCTTTAGAGCTGGATTTTGTATACTGAAAACTAACATTCATGGGACAGAAGAGTCATCTGAAAGCAAAAAAAAAAATCTGCATAAACCTCATGACTTAATAAAACAAAAATGTTTGAAAGCAGAGAATAGCAGCTATGATGACATTAATAATGTTTTCCCATGTTTATATTCTTTTTTTTTTTTTTTTGGTACTGGGGATCGAACTCGGGTCCTTGCGCTTGCAAGGAAGGTGGTGGAACCACTGAGCTAAATCCCCGGCCCCCAAGTTTATATTCTTAACCATTTCTCAGATGCTTTATTTTTTCATTAACTCATTTATCAGAAAATAAGTATGCCTGCATCTACTAGGTGTCAAGTACAGTTTAGATGCAGGGGCATACATCCAAACAACATACATAAAAACATTTTATCATTGTAAATCCAGAATTTCTAAATCATAAATGAGATTCCTAAGTCCTTCATGGATGCCCTTCCCCCCACACTCAGCTCAAGCTGAGATGCTCCACACTGTGCTGCCCCTTCCACCCCAGGCTCTGACATCTTACACTGGAACACCATTCCCTTTCCAGTACGGGTACTGTCAAAGAATACTTTAAATGATTCAAATAGAGGTTAAAGGATTTATTCAGCTGGTGTACACCAGGAAGGACTTGACGATCAGATAACTTCCCTAATGAGGTAGGATAAGAGTTTTATGAGGTCAGGGAGGAGAAGGGTATAGGCACTTGTGAGTCTGGCTTGGATTGTAATCATCTTCATCTTTAATTGCTGCAAAACTTTCACGTGGAACGACTGTATATTGTTCTAGTGTTCATACCTCTTGCTTGAGATCCTTGGTTCAATTCCCTCCTGGCAACTGTCAGAGTAGTTCTTTCAAGACCTGTTTTTCTAATCCCTGCAGGTTTTCAAGGTTCAAGGGCCAGGGTGAGTGGTTTAGCAAAAAACAGGAGAGAGAAGGGAGCAGAAGAGGGAAGAAAAATCAGCAAATGAGGCAAGAGTTGAAACAAGAAAAACTGGGATCTGGTGTTATCCATCTACCCTACCCTCTTCAGTTCTGACTCCTTACACAGGGAGTTCCAATGGGGATGTGCCCGCCACACTGGGTTCCTGTCACACTGACCAGCTCCCTAACTTGTTCTTCCCACATTTGACATATGCATTAGGATCAAGCTGCTCTGAGATGAGAGAGGAGGGAAAGGAAGAAAAAAAGAAAGCCATGAAAGAAAAAAACAAGGAAAAGAGGAAAGAAAGAGAATGCTTAATAATAACTTAAGCTCTCATACAACTTAAATGTCTTTCTCATTTATAAAACTTAACAGGTTGTGAACTTTCACAACAGAGTTATTTGTAAGGATCAATGACAATGTAGTCAGAAAGATCTATATTCCAGTCCACTCTTTTACTCATTACATGTATGGCCTTGGGGATAATACTTAACCTCGTATTTCTCAATCTCTCTCTCTTTCTCCATATATTTAAATATATGTCTCCATATATGTATATATATTTATACATAAATACATATGTATATGTAATAGTGAAAAAGGTTTTGATATGATTGACATTAATCCAGGTCCAATGAGTTTATTCCGAAAATTTATTGGGTTATAAGATTTAAACTTAGGAAAGAAAAGCTAAAGTCAGGAAAGATGGATCCACAGACTGGGTTGTCCTCAGGTCTTGATCTTTTTTTCTGTTATCTTTTGTTTGTTGGTTTCATTCTCTTTAAATGCAGTTGAACTTTCTTCATATGAAAGGAAGCAGGGGGCACTGCTGTCCTTGGATTCATACCTCATCAGCTCCAACACTAGAGAGAAATGGGGCTTCCATGCAGCAAGGAAAAGAACTCTAAGAATGATGTGAATTTTTGCACAACGTGGCCTATTTGTGTATTCCCAAGTTAAAGGATTTGGCCAAAATATGAGTCATTTCTAGGTTTATTTTGGCCAGAATTAGGTTGTTAGATACAGAGGCTTATCAGCCAAACTTAGGCAATAATCATTAACTACTTCATACAGTTTTCGTAATGATTAACTGTGGTTACAAAAAATTAAGCGTACGTGCGTGCGCGCGTGTGTGTGTGTGTACAAACAACAGGACTCAATAGAAAGCAATCATAGAGCAATGTTATTTCCTTCCTATTTTATCCTTAAAATTCTTGGTCTTAGATCCTTCTCAAATGGCCTGAAGTGGAAAAGTACTCTTCCTTTCCCAAGGGGAAAAATGGGGTGATATTGGAGACTGTCCAGCACAGGCTTTAAAAGAATCTTCTCAGCCCCACTAGCCTTTGAGTAGGTGGGGACAGGCAATCGTTACTTCATGCAGACAGCTTTTGTTGTCTCTCACTTTGCCCTGATGATACCTTGCTCTAGGGCGTGAAAGTGCTTGCTTCCTTCCTATCATCTTGTTCTCATTCTCAAATGCTTTTGATGAAACTCACTCAATGAGAAATGCATTCCTTATCCTCTTACAAGTAAGGCTCTCAGTACCAGGACCGGTGACCCTGAGGATGAGTGCCTACTTCAATTCTGTGCCCAGTGTAGTTCACCCCGTTCACTACGGAATCTGGTATTGAATAAGTGCTCCTTAGATGTTTGTACTCTGAAGTTTACTGTCTTTACTGTTATTGTTGCTGCCCAGATAATAAAAGGCTTATTTTTTAAAGTTGGCACACATGACCATTTATAATCTCTTCAGAGATTTTCTTTTCAAAGTCACATTCAATAATTTTCCCCTACCATTCTTTCCTTCATGTTCCTGCCACACCAAGAGTAGCTGTTGACACAGACATAATGGTTAAGAGCCTGCGGTTTGTGGTCAGACAGAACTGAATCTGAATCAACAATGTAAATTATTACTTGGGAGAATGGGTAATTTACTAATCCCTGAACAATTCAGTTTCCTTATATCTAAAATAAAGGTAATAGAAATTTCTTCCTAAAGTGTCTTAAGATTAAAAGGGATAGCATACTTAAAATATACTATAGTACATGTTCCATAAATGAAAGCTATCCCTTTGACTCTGAATCCCTGTGTTCTATACCCTCCTGCCCTTCTATATGCTGCTATTTTTTATTGCAATTGTTTGCAGTAATCCTCCCTTTTTCATAGCTTTGCTTTTTGCAAAGTCAGTTGCCTATGGTCAACTATATCTAAAAATATTTAATGGAAAATTACAAAATCAATTCATAAGTTTTAAATAAACATTATTGTAGTTTACTGCTATAAATGTTTCATTTTATTGCTAGTTATTATTAATAAATTACTGTGCCTAATTTATGAGTTAAAATTTATACTTTATGCATAAGAAAAAAGTACATATATAGGTTTCAATACTACTTTGTGGCTTCAGGGATCCACTGTGTTCTCAGAATATGTCTCCTGAAGATAAATGTGGACTACTTACTGTGCTCATCTTTTCTATTCATGCTGATTTTCCTCCACACTATGAACATGCTTCTGATATAGCCTGGTTGTCCTTTTGTGTGCTCCCATAGAACTGTATTACATCATTTTATTGAACCTATTCTTTCTTATATCGTATTATTAAACTTTTTCTTAAGAAAAAAGCAGGAGATATATCTGTATCTATATTTATATTCATACTTATATATGTAAGAGATATAAATTGAAAGAGATGAAATGTCCCCTTTTTCTATCCATGTACTAATTCTTATAGCTTTGTTTCTTATGTCTTCGATATCTTTACGGTTTACCATTTGTTGATAAGATTTTTTATTTACTTATAATCTTTATACAGGTATATTGTATTTTAATGACAGCTTTTCTATTTTATTCACATTTTTACATTTTAATGAGCTATAGCATGCATTTCATAAATATTTATTGAATAATGACCTAGATATGGAAACTATGCCAAATATTTTCCAAATTAATAATATCTTGTATTTAATTGGTTTCCCTTAATAAACATAAAATAAGCATCAGTTTATGCAATTTTCACAAAAGAAAATATTCACATGAAAACACTCATATACTATTCCCATTGTGTAAATGTGTACGGTAAAGGATGAAAATTTTGTTTTGTTTTTTTTGGTACCGGGGATCAAACTGGGGTCCTTGCGCTTGTGCAGCAGGCAGTGAAACCACTGAGCTAAATCCCTGGCCCAGGGATGAAAATCTTAATTTAACTGAATTGCTCAAAATAAAATAGTCAATTCATAAGTATTTACCAATGCACCCAACTAATAGTTTTCCTCTTTTCATTGATAACTAAGGCTATTAGAAAATAGAGAAATGAGACTTAAGACCACTGTTAGTAAGCCATTTATATTCTTTGTTATATTTTATGCAATTTGCCTCAACTATTTTTATTTCTTGTATTTTCATTTATCATTTGTAGCATATTTTTATAACACAATTGTTTAAGAAGCAAGATTACATTTCTAGACTCAGGTTCTGGCTGTGTGATTTTGGGCAAATCACCTTCTAGGTTGAAGGTTCCCACATGTACAAATGAAAGTATTTTATTTGAGTTAGCCCTGTGCTTCCTATATATATATGATTGTATTATCTCAAAGCACATATTAACATCCCATAGTTTCCGGAAAACATGTTTTACCAAAAAGTATTCTAATACATCAAATCAATATATTATATCACATGAATGAAAAGTAAGCAGTAAAACTTGAAGTGACACACAAAGTGACTATAGTTTTCAAACATTATTTTTCCCTTAAATTATTCAAAAGGAAGCAAACAAAAGTTTTATTATATTTTAATTAAATGAAGTTGGTACATGAAAGATAAATACATAAAACTCAAGGAAGGGGAAAGTAAGAAGGGAAAGGAAAAATTATAAGAAAAGAAAAAAAATGGAAACAAAAACTATGTAAATAGGGAAGGGTGGAGGGGGTGAAGGGTGCACAGGTAATGGGGAAAAAAATAAGAACCAAGATTCATCATGTACAGGTACAAGCACCCAATGATAAATGTAAACGTATTGTATACCTCAAATGTACCAATAAAAGAATTTAAAGGAAAAAAAATAAATAAAACTCAGTAACTTGACTTGCGCTATTAACTATTTTTAAAGCATGATAAAAATATGTAATTAAAAATAGCACTACAACTATAAAAAATTTGGAAATCCTTGTAATACAAAAAGTGAGTGTGTGGGGAGAGTTGGGTTCAGTGTAATGAAATTTCTAAGCATGGTAGAGGATATGATTAAGTAGAAAGACAGTATGATCCTGATAGAAAGACTAATATTCTAAATATATTGAATAATTGGATATTTATAGTTTTATACCTTTGTATAAAATTTCAAATGACTATCTTAGGGGAAAATCAATGAAAAAATTGTCGTCATTACTAAGTTTTCTGTTTGTACCACGTAGCTAACTTTAAGCATGTTAAGTTAGCATATATTAGAACACATGGCCTTGATAATAACCCCTACAGGAATTATTATTATTATTATTAATATCCCTACTAAAGACAAGGAAGTAAGGCATAGTAATTATGCAACTAGTTCCAGATTGAACACAATTAATAATTGGCTTAACAGGATTTAAACCTTAAAATCTTACTTTACTTAGATTGAACCTCACTTCAGCTAGAGCAATTCACTTCAGAGTTCATACAGTATTCTTAAAGGAATAATGAGAGATTGCTGTATCAATCAGGTATATAACATATAAGAAAAAATCAATAAGTAGGTTTCTGTAACATACCACACATGTCAAATCAACACTAAACAAGAATTAATGGAATAGTAAATAGGAAGACACAAAAATAGAATTAATAATATCCCTTGCTTAATGATACCCTTGTGAGTGCAATGAATACAAAAATATTAATGGAATAGTTCTTATTCAACAAATATCATCATGGTACTGTAGATACAAGGCAAGATATGAAAGTGCATTTTTCTGTGTGGGTCTCATGCCTGAGTTTCATTTCCATTTAAGCCACCACCAGAGTCCAAACTCATATTGCTTCATAGTTGAACTATTTCAGAGCTTTATCTGCTCTCTGGCCATTAAATATGCTTTACAAATGTTATGAGATTAATTGTGTTGAATCATACTACTTTCAGTATGTGACTATCTTACTCAAGTGTTTTCTGTCATCTGCAGGATACAATTAAAATTATTTTCAAAGACATTCACAAGTCTCTCCTTTTCAGATTCAGCCTTCCTTAACTTCATCCCTATCAGGATTAATCTATAATTTTGTGTTCATCTCCTATTCCCCATGAATTCATATTTTGGCCTTTGTGGTAGAGTTCTGTTTTTCATACATATTGTGTTATTTCCTATGGTTGCCATAATAAATTATACTACACTTACAGCAATACAAATCTATTTTATGGTTTGGGAAGTTAAAAGTTGACACTAGTTGATTAAAATCAAGGTTTTGACAGGACTGTCTTCCTTCTGGAGTATTTATAGGTGATCTACTTTCTCATCTTTTCAGTTCCTAGGGACTGCCTACATTCCTTGAATTGTGCCTACTTCTACAATCACAGCCTGCAATGGCTGGTAGAGTCTTTCTCACCCTGACACTGACTTTGATTCCCTCTTCCACATTTAAAGACCATTTTGATTACACAGGGTTCACTCAGACAATCCAAGATCACTTTTCTATTTTCAACTCAACTCATAAAAAGCCTTAATTCCATCTGCTACCTTAATTCATCTTTTCTTTGTAAGGTAAAAAAAATCAGATTAGGGATTGGGATTTTGGAAACTAGTTTTTTGGTTATTTCCCCAATGCTTAGGTTTAGTTCAATTCTTTAGAACTAAGCCTCCAGTTTGGGTCCCATGCCCTAAAGATACCCACCCAACCCCTCATTGGACTTTCTCCTTCTCCAGTAACAAGGACCTTACAGGGCAATGTGCTCCTTGGACGAGCATCCATTTTCCTCTTACGCTGGGACATCAGAAAATATATGGTTGAGACTCACCACAGGATTCTTTACGTAAAACAATGAAATCTAACATAGATCTTGAGGGAGTTAATGTGTATTTTTCTGTTGGCTTTTGTTTTTTAACATCTGGAGATATCAAGTTTTTCATTCCCAAAAGGATGTAGTTAGACATAGTTCTCTAAGATTTTACATACTCAGATTGAGTGTTTTTCCTGGATAAACATCACAGAAATTCTGGGTTATATTCTGATTCTGACCCTAATAAAATGAACATTGCCCAGTATTAAAGTTGCTGGCTGGGCATGTGTCAAATCCTTAATATGTTTTTTCTGGGGGAAATAATAGAGATAGGTAAAGAATTTTATACAAGCTTTTTATCATCACATCATCTCTCAAGTCAGAAACAACTTAAATTAATAAATAGGGATAGTTAAATTCTAATAGATAAATATGATAATACTATGTAGCCATTACAAAGTACTGAATATCCCTAAATATGATTAATATTGCTGGAAATTGTTATTTTTAAGTGTTCATGTTGTTTTCAGAAAAACAACAATGCAAAACTAGATCTATATAACAATCTAAAATTTAAAAAGAAGTTTTATATTTAAAAGAGTTAAAAATAAATATACCAAAATAGTGAAAAGAATCATGTGCATGGGTGAAATTATAAGATTTTAAAATTCTATACCTTTTCTTACTTTCTAAATTTCTTCTAAGTTAAACTATTTTTAGCTTCTAATAAATTATTTTAATGTATATAATTTGTGTGTAATTAAAATATATAATATTCATTCACAATCAAAATTATAACCAGAAAACTAATAAGAAAAGGTTCTAGAATTAATAAATTCAACAGATATTTACTAGGCAGCTATGCTGAACAAGAAACATGAGATACAATCCCTGTCCTTAGGGAACTCATCCTCAATGAGGAAATTAGACATACAAAAAACTCATCTTAGTGTTTGGTCATGGTAGAACCATTGGTGGGTGTATACAGACAGAGTAGTCGTTCCAAGGGAAGCAATAATTCTTTTTAGGAAGGCTTCAATAGGAAAGGGACATTTGAAAAGAATTATAAAATGTGATTTTGCCAGTTTCAAATTGATAGACATATATAGTATAGTTATATTTGATTTACATAAATAACATAACGTATGTGAAATTTATAATTCTTATGTAGATCAAAGAACAGAATTCTATTTTATGTCCTGAAACATTTGGATTTCCTTTGCTGTGGTCAGGAACTGATTGCCTTTGAGCAAAAGTGGGTCAAAGAAACTATCTAGCCAATATTGAAAATGTCCTTTTTTTAACAAATAATTTCTGATCCTGGATTCAATCCCCAGATCAAAAGTAGTAGTAGTAGTAATAGTAGTAGTAACATCTGAGGATTGAGCTGAAACAGAAAAGTTTCTCAGGAGAAGCCCATGCTTTTACAGCATTTGCAGCCCGATGTGGGATAAAGATTGTGATTCAGAAAAGTCATAGAGAAGGGCTTATCTTCCAGATCATGGCCCTGGTATACTGCCTCTAACCAGAGAAATTCACTGATGAGGATAATGCCCACGTGATCTAATTACCTTCCAAACACATGAGGCTTCAGGGCACCTCCCCAGTCATAACAATAGCTAGGCCTAAAAAGTCCAGGTGTTGCTAATCTGTTGTGTGTTCTTCTGCTCAATTCAGATTGAAATCGTGAATTAGCACAGTGCAGCTCTGCTAGCAGTCCTGATGTGACCAGACAATACAGGAAAATGCTGGATGCCAACAGCTGACACAGCCACTGTCAACTTGTGCTGGATGCCATAAGTCAAACCTACTGGGTGCTGGTCTCTGCTGCTGATTTTCATTGGCTGCTGGTCTACTCAGGATAAGAATTATAATTCTAATTATATCCTGGTCTAGTGAGGATAAGAACCTTGAATAGATTTATATGACTTTACAAGCCTTTCAGAGTCAACACTATCTGAGAAATAAATCACAAACAGGTTTACAGCACCACCAAAAGGAGTCTTTAACAGCTCCTGTGCAGCAATGCAAGGGGGTCAGTACATGGGAGAGATCCCTCCTAGACTAAACTGAGAAGTGTGTGGAAAATATTGCTTATGTAGCATCTTCAGGCCTGTGATTGGTCCAAGTACAGGCCTCTGATTGGTCCAAATGGATGTAAGTCTCCAGACAGCTACAAGTGTCAGGGTTCCAGTGAAAGAGTAGGGCTGAAACCAAGGAATCATCTGGAGGACTAATTGTGGATGGTTGAGGACATTAACATTGGGCCTAGAGCCCTCCCTCCTTGATCTTAGCTATGCCAGAACGTCCCTCCCCTTCATTCAAAGAGGCAGCAGCAGTAGCTGAGTTCCAGGAATGGAGGAGGGGTACCCTACTGACAGTTCAGCTCCACTCATGTTGGAGTGGGCTGGAGGACAGTGAGCCCTAGACAACCAGGGAGGACAGTGAAGTTGTCCCAATCTGCTGGGGGATGGAGTGCGAGGGGGAGCGGAAATAAATGGGGGAGGTACAACAGCCACTGGCCAGCCACTCCCTCCCCCAGCTGGCACTAGAAAATAGGAAGAGTCAGGCCTTCTCCTTTATCTCACAGGAACCTGGCCAAGTTTAGAGCAAAAGTCAGGCTATTGCTGTGTTTTTCCTCAGCTAACAGCATGGTTAAGCACTGGATGACTCCATGACCCCTTCCTTGGCCATGAAAACTACATTATTGTCTGGATTAGTCTCTTAAAACTTAAATATTGCCAGAATTTTGAGGTGTTGCTACTTCAGTATAGATGATTTTTTAACTAAATTGTAAACTTCTTAAAAGTGAGAACTGAATATTTTAAGTTTTTATTTGTGTAATCTTCCAGAGACTTTTGTGTGCTATGCAGTCTTAATCAATGCACAAAAAAGGAACACATGAGAGAAAATGATTGTGGTTTTCTCCTTCACGTGGAAATCTGTACTTGACCTGGAGGATTGTCTCAAAGACTAACACACTATATATTTTAACTAAGAATTCATTCCTGTATTAGAATGGAAGGTCCTTGAAAGCAGGAAATTTGATCAGTTTTGATGCTTGTTGCTATATCCCTTACAGACAGCACTTGAAAATACTGCGAGTTCAATGTATTGATGGTTCTTAAAGTGTGGTGCTAAGAGGAGCAGCAATCAGAATAACCTGAAAATCTATTCAGAAATGTGTTAGAAATGCCAGTTCTTGGGCTTCACTAAATCTGAAACCCCAGGGATGAAGTCCCACAGTCTGTGTTTTGACCAACTGTGCAGGTGTTCTTATTTCTGCTAATGTTTGAGAATTGCTGTGATAAATATTTATTGAATGAGAAAACATGAAAAGATTTCTATTTATTTTACTTTTTCATTAATACAGTAATCCTAACAATTTTGGGGTTAAATTGTCATGCAAATAAATGAAAACCACTTCATAGAATTTGGTTTTTAATATGCTCCATAATAAATCTAAAAAGAAAAAGTTCATCATTTAGAAAATGCAAAACATACATTATTTTAAACCATACATCCAAATCTATTGAAATGTGTTAACCTTGGATAGTTGTAATTGAATCTATAGAATTAATGTATGGTTTTACTTCAGTGTTAGTTGAAAATTATGTTTCAAGAACAGTTCTATGATTTGAGAAGTTAAGACTTTTAAGAATCAATTTTCATTTTTGTTCTTAAACTTTCAACTTTTATTTTATGGTGTATGCCCCCTACATACATTCATATGACATGCAAGCATCTATTCACAGTTGATGCCTCGGATACACACTTTGCTCCTAATAACCGAGGACAGAAAATGTATTACAGTTTGTGAAATTTCATGAATTGATTATAAAGCAAGCAGATAATGCTCTCTCTTACTGTCTATGCATGAAATTGTAAGATATTTTCCAGGATAAGCAAATGTTTCTATTAACTAAAAAAAAAACTGAGTTTATGCTTGATATCCTGAGGTAAAATAGCATCCCTCATGATTGAAAGTATCGGTGTCTGATGATAATTTATGTGACCATTTTAACTCATAACTGTGTAGGCCTACATATACTACCTTTGGTTAGCATTTTTACACAATGTATAAGGAATATTGAAATATTTTATATTTGATATTGAAAATTTGCCAAGTGAGATTTTAAGTATTCTTCACATACACACACACAGGGATGCACACACACACACACACACACGAGCACTAAGAAGTAATTATAGGAATTGATAAATATATGAATTTGCCTATCAATAGTAATAACTTTACTATCATTTATTACATTGTATAGCTAATCACCATATTGCACACCTTAAATATATATAATGAAATAAGGCATTCTTATAAAATTAAAGTAATAAACATATAGAGTGACAAAATAAAGAATGGCTAAAACCAAGATTTTAATTATCTCTAATATATTGTGAACTTTGACTTTGGAAAAGTCATTTAAAATGTCTAGACATTAGTTTTTATGATACTATAAAAAGGAAGGAAAATTTTTATATAACATTTGTATGAGTGATATATAACCTCATATATTTTACTAAAAATTTCCGTTTATAAAGGTAATGTTTGATTCATATTAGATTGCATTAAAAGCCTCTTCCAATTCTAATGCTGAGTGCCATTATGAACTTTCATGGTCAACATGATTCTCAGTGTATATTACCAGGATGTTACTATGATGTTATCCCAACAGACAGGAAAGTGAAATTACAAAGAAATTACTTTGCTTGACTTTTTTTCCTTTACTGAACCAACCCCCTTGACCATTTATTTAATGTTATGAAGGTGCAGTCTCATGATTTTCATAAGTGCAAATACCGGTGTGCAGTAATTAAAACTGGGCGTGATTATAAATTTCTGGTTCAAGTTCTATAGAATGCGTTCCATAGAAATTTGTATCATGTGTTAAGGTCATACTAATTGGAATGAAATATAGATTGCAAACAAAGATAAATGTATTTATCTTGCTGAGTAAATAGATTTATCTTTCTAAGCAAATATACTAATAATCTATTTTCCTTTAATAATTTAGATCTACATTACTAGGAATTATATTTTTCAACTTACTCTTTTCAAATGGTCTTAAAGGATGTCTAACTTTTCATAATTTCAATAGCTTTTGTATATTAACTTATTGAGAAGTTTACAAATGAAATATATATTCTCTAGGCTTTACTATCATATATTGTTTTAATAAAAATAAGTACTTGTTAATTGGCAGGAAGGCCCTATTGTAAAACTATCTACACTGGAATTTTCAAGAATTACCTCCCTTGTATGAAAATTATATAGTTCATTTATATGGCTAATATCTTTGTCACAAGGACAATAGTTTACTTGATTCATTTTCATAATTGTTTGAACTCCCTGTTTGGTCAGTAGAGTGAGTGAGTGTGTTTCTGGCAGTCTGCTCATGACAGTTGTGTTGGCATCCACTCCGACCACCATACCCAGAACAACTGTGTGGCATTCCGCATGTATAACAAAAACAGCTGGCATAGACACATTGACCTTCACTTGACACCCCATGTAGGCGGTTTGTATACATAATCATGGCCACAGCCTGCTTGGCTTGTTCAAGGTCATATAACAAGTGTGGGTTTGGTTACAATTTGGAGTCTTTCAGTTTCTCATTTTGGGTTGACCTAAACAACATCAATTAGAACTACGAGTAGTTTTGATTTTGTAAAGTACATTATTTTTATGGGAAAAAATATCATGAGTCTTTTTACTGAGTTGTTCTACGACTTGGATTTACATATACTTTTAAGACCTACCTGAGGCACATCTTCTTTATATGTCAATTTTACTGTATTATTTGACATAAAATATATCAAGGCCAAACAAGTTTTACAATATTTGAATAATACACAAAAGCCATACAGCTTTAAAAATATAGGCTTTCAAAAAGTTAAACTTTGAGAGTTTGACACTTCAGGAGTAGAGTACTTCACATGCTGATACCCACATTTTGGGTACCAATTATGGATATTTTGGTGGAAATGTGTGAGACTGGCAAATATCAGTATCAGAGATTTTTTTCATCTTATTTTGTAAGTTAGATACTTTCAAATGCTGCATTTACTCTGTCAGAGAAAATGTAGCCCTAAATTAAAAATTTCTCATTGTCCATATTGGAACAAATCTCATTATCTTCTAATCTATTAAAATTAGCCTCTTTCAGCAAATATATATATACCAGCTATACTGTTTGTTTAAAAGATGAAAAAAAGAAACAACCATATAGCCACACTGTTCCTGTTCTGAATGTCTTCCAAATTTTGAGCCACTTTAACGCACATATTTTCTACCTGGTGTTACAAATCTGGTTAGTTTTTCTAAAAGAAAGACCTTTTGAGTCTCTCTCTCTCTCTCTCTCTCTCTCTCTCTCTCTCACACACACACACACACACACACACATACACACACACACAGACAAACAGATTTTAAACAGAGTAAATGCGTAATAAACTTTTGGAAATGATTACACTGGAAAATGAAGTAGAGTCTTGAGACCTGATTACTAAGCTTTACTGACTGAATTATTTAAAAGACCTTGATTTCCTCAGCTGGAATAGATCCAGCCACCAGAAAATAAAGCAGAACTTCAAGAGCTTCAGTAGCAATTTTCATAGTTGCATTGTCTCATGGCTGCTCTGCTCAATGAACCACTCCAAGTCATGTTATTTACTGGGGAACTTCTGATGGGCTTGGAGAAATACATGTTTTTCTTTAATTTCTCAAAACCCACAGATGATCTTTTTCCTTAATTCTGTAATCCTAACTCATACAGATTTTTGAAGACCTAAACATACCCTTCCTCTAATGTGTATTTGTGAGAGTGAACTTTAAACACACTTGCTTTTATTTTCTGAGTCAAACAACTGGAGCATAATATTGTCACCCTCAAATAAACCAAATCATTAGATAAAATTGGTAGACTCTAGTGAAATCCAGGATATCTAAAAACAGCAACCTGCAACCTTGGGAATTTGGAGTGATATAAATACAATGTCTGAGAGCATTTTAAACCACAGAAATTTTGCCTTCTATACATAGACAGTTGCAAGGTTGTTGAGTTTCTCTGTTTGTGGTCCCTACTCAATTGTTTATGTTTAGAAACTACACGATTCACAAGGCTCACTTCTCCTCACTCCCTTTTCAAAATGAATCTGTATTTGTAACTCACTTGTAATGTCTGGTTCAATTCCCATCCAAACATGTATACAAACTTTCTGAGGATTGATGGCAATTCTATGCCTGTTTGCTTAGAATGTGTCTGACAATGAGTCAGAAGTCTTCATTTTTATACAAATATTCTCAGATTGATTTAGCAATCTGGAATAATTTTCTGCCTTTCCATCTTAATAATGTAAGAAAAAATGACTCCAGTATTCTCATTCTTCTTGTTTGATATAAAAGAGATATGTGTATTGCACAGGGAAAATAATGCCTTTTCTGTGCCATTAAATTGTACTGGCTTATCACACAAAGCTAGTTCATTGTTACATCACCACTTCCAATGTTGGCTGTGTTGGGGAAATAAGGCTACTCTAACTGGCAGTAAACCAAAGTTCCTTCTTTCTGAAAAAAACTGTGAAATAATTATTCTTGGGTGAGTTGTATTAACAAGCATGAGTGATTATGGAAGCTGGCTGGCAAGTCTGCTCCAAAGAAAACCACATCCATTTAACGACAGACTGGGGACCACATCTTCTGTGGTTTTATTATTGATCTCTGTTTCCTCAAAAGAAATTCGCTATACAGTAATTGATAATTGGATTGGTAACACACAAGATGCTTTAGTGTAAATACAGAGTCTTCCAAATAAATGTATACACACTTCAGGAAAAGAAAAGCTTGTATAAATATTTTAATAATGAATTTATTATGACATCATGAGATTAATGCAAAGTTACCTTTTCCTCTACAATTACAAAAGGTGCTTAAAGTGGTGGCCATTAGCTTCCAGACATTTATTAGCATGGAGAACTGCTGCTTTGGTAACCTTTATCACTGAGATTCTGCACATGCATTTTAAATTTCTTCTTTAAGGGTGGTAGTATAGTGGGATTTCTGAACCCATACAAGGATAACACCATCTGTTGAAAAAACACACTACTATTTTTCTTTTCCTCAAATGTGTATACCGTTTTTTTTTTGGCAGACTATGTATTTAAAGGTGCCTTTCTTTGGTAATTAAATAAAGCAGGATTTAAAAATTTAATCTACAGGATTAAAGTAGTATTAGAGTATTAGAGTAGCAAGCAATAACCAAAAACATGAAATAAATGGAAAAAATTGTTTTCAATGGGAGAAAATGGAAAGTTGATGAAGATTATTCAGTTAAGTGCGCTCATACATTCAACAAAACACTGCAAAAACTGTTAGCCTGAGTTACCTGGCTTGTTTAGCTGCAGTTGCCAAATACATGAACTGAACAGTCTAGATAAACTAACTTGTGTTAGATTATAAAAATCACAATATTTAAATAATAAAATATGGCTAAAAATAAAGTTTCACAACTTGATTTAGGTAACTTTCGTTAATTATTAATGCAAAATTTTAAATTATGACTAAAAGAGTTAATGCACTAAGGAGAATGCTGGTAAGTGTAGAAATTTTATTAGTCTTCAATAATTAGAAATATTTTCTAAAAAATCAGAGAACACATTGTTTGACCACAGTGATGACAAATTGATGGCTATCAGAGAAGTATTTGATGGACTCATTGTATTCGTCAGCTTTTTGTAATTGTGATAAAATATCTGATGTAAATCAACTTTAAGGAAGAAATATTTATTTTGGCTTATGGTTTCAGAGGCTTCAGTCAATTTTCAGTCACTTGGTTCTGTTGCTTCTAGGCCCATGGCTAGGCGGATACATCATGTCACAAGAGTGTAGTGGAACATAGCTTCATACATAATGCAGCCAAAGAGCAAAGACAGACAGAGGCAAAGGGCCTAAGAAAAGGTAAAATTTTCAATGGCATATCCCCAACTTCATCCAACTAGAGGCCCCATCTCCTAACAAGGCACTCAGCCATAAGCTGATCAATTCATTAATACAGTTGGCATCCCCATGATCTAATCATTTCTCTTAATCCTATCAAATTTACAAATGAGGTTTAATGTCCACTCTACTTTGGTCCCCTTAACGTCCAAGCACATCCTACTATGACCTATAGCCACACTCACTAATGATTTTCAATTCAAGTAAATATAGCCAGAAGTAAATCAAAATACTTTCATTTGTAGTCCAAAATCCACTGAATTAGTAGTGCAGGAGTGACTTTGGTCTCCTGGTTTTGTTTATCCCCCTTCCCACCACTGTCCAATGTACTCCCAAAGCTTAAACCAGACGTCTCTCTCTTCTCCAAAATTATCAAAAATTGTTAGTGCCTTAGAGTCTCTGCATTTGCTGTTCCTTCTCCCTGCAGTACTCTTTCCTCTGGCCTTTCTTTACACTGCTTTTTTCTTAATATTCAGGGTTCTATTCAAATATCACCACTTGCAAAGAACTCCCCAAAGTTCTCCCACAATTGCAATCTATCAGCATATGGTGTCTTATGTTCTTCATAACCTTATTATTAAAATCACTTAGATATTTGTATGTTTGCTTAATATCTCTTTCATCTATTTAAAAAGGTTCCACATTTCAAGAATCTTATGTGTTTTCACCACTGTCTAAGTTCCTGGAGTAGTGTGCATCCACATTCTGTACACCCATGATAAAGCCATTCATTTTACAAATATTTATTAAGCACTTAACCATGTTCCAAGCATTGTCCTATGCAAAGATGATAAAGCAATGAATAAAATGGTTAAAATGAATTAATAAATAAGTACATTACTGTAGTACACAGTAGATTGGTTCTAGACAAATTCAGATAACATTTTAATACTTTTGGATTCCACAACTATAAGAAAATAAATCCATATAAATGTATTCTACATTTATAGGCCTAAAGTTTAGCCTATTGGAAGGAATACAAGGCCTGGTACCACAAAATCTAGATCCTAACCCTGGCTCTACCAATACCGGTAGGGAAAGAGTTATTAGACAAGGTACTTTAGAGGAAATTATTGCAAGCACAGGACTTGGAGGCAACTGATTTCAATGTAGGCATTTATAATTTATTCCACTTCTCCTTTCAACAGTTTTTTTCATATGTGAGAGGTAGTAAATCACTACTTTATTGGGGACTAAAAATCTAATTTGACCAAGAATGAAATTTTTAAGTTTAAAAACACACAGAAGTGAATTTTAATTTATAATAGGTGTAGTCACACTAATTTTCCTTCTGCTCATCCTCAGCTATGATGCTCTCATTATGAAACAATGAAGACTAGCATTTCTTTGTCTTTTGCAGTGCCTACATTTTCAAAATACTCCAGTTCTCTTGGCCTTGCTGATGAAAGAAGGATTCCTGACAATGGACACTTTCTGGAATTTTAACAAATATGTCCTTCATAAAATGTAATGATTTGGTAGAGGTTGCTTGACTGTTCTGTTTTAGATCCTAGAAATGGTAAAAGAAAAAAAAGTACGATAATACTTTCTAGGATTTGTTATCTATAATTTTGAAGATTGTTTTTGCCTTGTTTTACCTTATCAGTGTACTGCTTTGCTGAGTGCCCTGTCTTTGTTTTTGTTTTGCCCTGGGGATATGCAACTTCCAAGCTTTCTTTTCAGAAACCTTATTTATTTTATTTTTTGAATGAACAGTTTCAGCTCAATGGAATTTATTAGTCCACCCTTCATTACATTGTTTCTGACTTTGACTGATGGAGGAAACAGCTTTGGGTGGGTAGCCAGCCAGTCTGACTAGTCCATTGGGCACAAGCTCTCTGGTCACTGCGATCACTAATGCTTAATGCTTCTCTAATTATAGACATGTCTCATTCCTGGCTATTTAATTGCCTCACCACAGGGAGTGACTCCACATCCTGACTGGAAACCTACCTTCATTAGCTTAAACTGTACATCATAACCTTCCAGTTTTACAATAACCCATGGGGCCTGCCCTCCCAGAACTGTAGCAATGTGGCAATCTTGGTATTTGAACACAAAGAGAGATGAGAATTTATGACTTCCAACTTTAAAGTGAAAAGGTAAAACTCTATATGATAAAATGTTTTTCTAAGAAGATGCTTATGCCAATAAGGGAAAGATGCAGAAGTTTTGTTCTATCCGTTTATTTATTGAAAGGTTAACATTAAGATTCTCAATGCTATTGAAGTTGGATAAGAATGAAGACTTTGAAAAGCAAATAAACCCATGAAGAGACTTATACTAATGTAGGGTTTAATATATATGAAAGTAAAAAACAATTACCTAGATTAGAACTTTCATCTTATTCAAACTGTACTTGCTTTCATAATACTAATAATGATCACATTTGTTACCTTTTATAGAAAACCCTTCATATACTGAACAGTTTAAGAGGCAATTTTGATGTATGTTATCTTTGAAGATATTCCCCTAAACACTGTAAGTAAATTGTCTCCATTTATATAGGGGAAAAGCTGAGGAGTTTTGTAAGTTATACACAGTTTATTGCAAAATTGAGATTTGAACTTTCCATTACTTGATTCTAAACCCTATGCTCTTTTACCCAATCCACTCTATTTCCTTTAGGCTTTGTTGAATAATGATCAAATAATGTCTACACATTTAAGAAAGCAATATTACTGCCTCTGTGTTCCTAAGGACATTTGATTTCAAACTTCTAATATGATAATAATATAACTTTTATATCAATAGCTGCAAGTGATTTCATTAAATATTTATTATGAGTCATAAATATTACTCTCATTTAATCTTAAAAATATCCTTATTTCATCATTTTCAGGTGATACATAACATACTGTCACAGATATGTGATAAAACTTTCTTTCATTGTATTGTCTCTCAGAGTAGTACTTAATGATGTATATTATATTTAGATGCATTTAAATTTCTTCTTATCATACAGTGAAACTCTTAAATTTCTTCCTATCATACAGTGAAACTCTTAATAGAAGTATTACTCACAGAGTAATACTTAATGATGTATATTATATTTAGATGCATTTTAAATTTCTTCCTATCATGCAGTGAAACTCTTAATAGAAGGGGTCACAGGCTAGTTTTCTTCTTGATTAGAACTGTGTGTGCCCCAAAATAAGCATATTCAATGAGTATTTGTTAAATAATGAACAGTTTTAGTGACATCTGAGTCAGCTGCTAGCTTGTTCAGTTAAATAGAACTTGCATTATGGAGTAAATCATGAAAATGTTTAGAAGTTGATATAAATGTATGAATACATGACTGAGTCATAATTTTTGAATTATTGCTTCATATTTTTTCTAGTTTTAGTAAATCTCTGTTATTTAGCAGTTAAATGTTTCACTTCTCTTCCATGTTGACTATAATACATTGAGAAATATTTAATAATTCTGTAAATTAAGGTAAAGTAAACCTAGAAAGAAAAGACAAGTGTATGATAAACCAGCAAAAATAAAGATGAAAGACTGTTCTCTGTTTGAAACAGAGAAACCTCAAAGGCGAATTGTTCTACAAAAAGAAGACAAATATTTTTTACCTATTTTCCTCACTTTACTTTTAAATGATTCATAGCTATCTGCTATGCTATAAGAGAATACTGAAGGAAAAAATGAAAGAATGACAAATTAAGTTTCCTGACTAATTGACTGAATTTAATTTTGATTCACTAAGAAAAATAACTTATTTTGTAACCCTGAAAGCTGAAAGTAAATTTAGAGACCCTTTTGGAAAAATCCTCATTGGGCTTGAGATTTAGCTCAGTGGTTCTGCTGCCAGCCTCAAAAGCACAAGGTTCAATCCCAGTACCAAAAAAAAAAAAAAAAAAAAAAAAAAAATCTGAGGGAAGAATCCTCATCAAACTCATTATGTGAATAAAGCATAGGTTTTAAGTTTGTAGAGAAAATTAGATTTAGAATTAAGAATCAGTTTTTGAGAGGGCCGGGGATTTAGCTCAGTGGTTTTACAGTCTGCTTGTCAATCACAAGGACCTGAATTTGATCCCCGGTACTAAAAAAAAAAAAAAAAATCAGTTTTTGAGGCTCACTGCTAGGCTTCTTATTCATAGCAAAATAAAACTCATAATTTTTATTGATTTCATAACATATTTTCATATGTATTTGTTTTAGTATTTCTTTGAAAGTCTGCAAAGTAAACCTATACTACCTCAAAGTCCTAATTTACTAATTAATGTAATAATATGAACAAATAATCTATATATGACAAAAATGCACTACTTTTTAAAAAATAGGTGGTATTTTTGGTCATAAACAGTATAGTTTTAAAACCTTTTGAACATAACATCAGCACATATTAACAGACATTAAAATATTTACTTAGCTCTAAATATTTGGTTTTGCCCAAGAGTTTAAAGGTATATTCCTGTTATCTGTCGTCGATTTCTAGTTTGTTCCATCTGTGTGATTTTAGTTCTTTAAAAAGTGTTAATCTTTCTTCTATGGACAAGAATATAGTTCTTCTTGTTATCTGTTCCATGGGGAGTTGAAAAGTATACATTGTGCCCTTCTGGGTGGAGCATTCTGTGTTTGTTGACAGTGTTGTTCAGCTCTGGAGACCCTTGTGGGTTTCTGCCTAATTGTCCTCTCAGTTGGACATGGGTATTGGATTCTTCAAATATTTATTTCTTCTTTCGTTTCATATGTATTACAGCTCTGATGTTTGGTACATAAGCACTAAGCATTGAAACATCCTTTTTGCAGCGTGAGTCTATCTTTATGTGATACTTGACTGGATTTTTGGCAAATTTTTACTCTGAAGTCTACTTTGTTAGTTTACCCACTGCTACTTTCTTTTAATTAATATGTTTGCACATGTATCTTTTCCTGACTTTTTCTTTCAATTCTTCTATATTGTTTTATTTGATGAGAGTTTCCTATACACAACACATTATTGGATTATGTTTTTAAAATATATTTATTGCTACATTTTAGGTATACAATATGTTTATATTTATCATTGGGTGGTTGTACCTGAACATGATGTATCTTGGTTCTTATTTTTTCCCCATTACCTGTGCACCCTTCACCCCCTCCACACTTACCTATTTACACAGATTTTGTTTCCATTTTTTTTCTTTTCTCATAATTTTTCCTTTCCCTTCTTCCCCTTCCCCTTCCTTTCCCGCCACCCCTACACCTTTGTACCTTTTCCTATTTCAAATTATCAGTTATTCATTTTAATCATTTTCATCCTTATTTACACTTTCAGTTTCTCACACTAGAGATACTATTCGGTATTTACACATGTGTGTCCTATTTATTTCACTTAAGAGTGTGGATTATGTTTTTTAATCCATTCTGCCAACATCTACATTTTCATTGGTGTAGTCTATTTACACTTAATGAAAACATGATATTTTTGGTTTTAAATCTACCATTTTGCTTGTTTTCTCTCTGTTTCATTTATCATGACTGTTTTGATTCTCTGCCTTCTTGGGGGTTAATTAAACTGAATTTCTTTTAGAATTCTGTTTTGATTATCCTATCGTGTTTTAGGTTTTATATTTTACATGTATATTTTAAAGTCTACTGGTATCAACATTTTATCAATTTAAGTGAAATGTAGAAACTTTTCTTTTTCCTTCTTCAGTTATAATTGTTTTAAATATTTACTCTATATGTAGATCCATATGAAAACCATTATAATTTTTGTTTGAACCATGAAACATAATTCAGAAAACTAAAGATAGAAGAAAATATATTTTAGTTGTTTTGTTTTTATTTCTTCCTGAATCTCCAATATTCCTTTTATCATTTTCCTTCTGTTTAGAGAACATCCCTTAACAATTCTTTTAGAGTAAATCTGGTAGTGACAAACTCTCCCAGATTTGATTCTTATGAAAATGTCATGACTTCTTTCATTATTAAAGAGTATTTACATTGGATATAGATTTCAAAGTTACCAGATTCCTTCAGCACTTGAAAAATGTGTCACTTTCTCCTAAGCTCCATGGTTTCTGATTAAAAATCTATTGTCATCCTAGTTATTTTTCTCGTATAAGAAGGTGTCCTTCTTACTTCGAAGATATTTACTTTACATGTTCAGAAAGTTTGAGTATAGTGGCTTTGTTGTGGATTACTTTGAGTTTGTTTGTGGCTCAGTAAGCTTCTTGAATTCCTAGGTGTATAGATTTTACCAAACTTGTTACCTATTATTTCTTTGAATACCCTTTCTGCTGCTCACTTCCTTTCTCTCCTCCCTGGACTCTTTAATGACAGCAATGTTAGATCTTTGGTTGTCCTTCACAAGTCGCTAAGTATTTATCTGTTTTGTTGTTATTGTTCTATTTGTCTCTGGTGTTTGGATTGTGTATTAATATTGCTTTAACTTTAAATTCCTCAATTATTTCTTCTATCCTCTGCATTTTTGTATTCTGGCCATTCACCAGAGTTTTAATGTTATTGTTAATTTTATCTTGATTATTGTATTTTTTCATTTTAAAATTTTCACTTTGTTCTCTTTATATCTTTCTTTTTAGCTGAGATTTTGATTTCTTTGCCAAGATTTTCCTTCTTTAAAGTTTTTCTCAACCATGTATATATTGGTTGTTGAAATTTTTTATTATGACTGCTTTAGTAAACAAAACACCCTTGATAGTTCTAGTATATGTACCCTGCTGAAATTGCGTCTATTGTCCTGATTCATGTAGAAACTTTCCTGTTTCTAGGTGTGATACATGACTTTCTACTAAAACCTGGACATTTGTAAGTTAAGATTCTAGATTTAATTTCAGTGTTATGTTTTAGCAGGCCTTACCTGACACCTTGTTCTCAAGGGAAGGGCAGACACTGTCTCCTTTTGTCAGTCGAGGGAGGTAGAAGTACAGATTCCTCAGACTCCATTTATAGTTGCAGGAGGATCTCTTTGTTACTTCAAATGGAGGTGGAACTTCTTTCTTCTCAATAAGCCTTTGCCAGTGCCTTTCAGTGGGAATGCCAGGGATGCTTTATTACTACTCCCTATTGACACAATGGGGGAGGGGCTTGTTCCTGAGAAGTGTTGGTGAGAGTTCTAATTCTGTAGGATAGAAGTAGAAGTCAAACTAAGTGTTGTGGCCCACTCCTGTCTTTCCAGCACTGGGGAGGCTGAGGCTGGAGAATTGTTGCAAGTTTGAGGTCAGCTTGGGCAACATTGTGAGTTCAAGGCCAGCTTGAACTCCATAGTGAGACCCCGTCTCAAAGCAACAGCAAAAGTAACAAAAGAAGTGGCAGTGAAGGTATCCCTCTTGGACTTCTTGAGTTTGTGGATTTGTAGCTCTGTAAGAATGAAGGTCCTGGATCTCTACTGGATCTTTTCTGACACTAGCCTGGCCAGGAGGTTACAGCAACTCACTGAAGCCTAGAAGGATGAAGTGAAGACTTCTACTTAGACTTGGCTATTTGTTATGAGAAACACAGCCTCTGTTGTTCCTGTGGATTTTGGCCAGAGCAGAATAGTTATTGTCTAAAAGTTTTCTCTTTTGCTAGGCTGCTCTTCTCTTAGACCCTTGGATGAGGAAACCCAGCTTGTCTTGGGACTTTTCCTGTGGGTATTCATTTGCATTTCCACATAGTCATTTTCTCCAGCCCCCGGCCTGGAATATATAACACAGAAAGAAAGCCTAGGGAATTCAGTGCTGTGTTTTTTCTCAGGTCCAAAAGCTTATGACTAGTTGATTTCTTTTACCCCACCTTTTATAGTCTCTTCATGTCTTTTATATTATATATAATATTGTAGTATCCAGAAATTACAAATTAACATTTTTTAATAAAAAGGTTTACAACAATATAGAGAAGTTAACATTAAATTGAATATTTGTAAATAAGTTGAAAATTATTTATGTAAGTAGATAATATATATTCTCTAAAATATGCATTTATTAGCTCTTTTTTACTAAAATATTATGGAAACAATGATCAATATTTTTCAGTAACAATAAGTGTATTAATGTTCAAATTATGATCTTTAAATACCATTTTGCATTAAATGGGGGACGCTTGGAAGAATGGTTAATTCCAGGCTGAAACTGAATATGTACAGGAAAAGCCAGGAGTATTTGGGAATAACAGAAATGAAGATATCAGAGATGACTAAGGTCATACTCTTTTCAAAATGAATCATGAGCTACCATGAATCATATCCCAATAGTAAAAACTGGGGACAAATCAAGAGTTGGTAGGAGTAACAACTGTGGTGAATTAAAACCATCAAGTGTTATTTTTTAAATCACCTGAGTTCATAATTATAGTTCATATATATATACACACTTTTGGGAACTGCTGGACCTCTGGACACACCACTCCAAAATATGACAGTGGGAGATCCACAGATCCATATGCTACCTCTGCTCTGGTTTATTTTGAGTGGGTTATTCGGTCAAACTGCAGGCACAATAATAGCTCTGTAAAGCTCCTCTTTTGTAAAAGAAATTTACATCTTTTGTAAAAGAAATTTACATCTATAGGACAAATCCATATTAGTAAACTTATCTGTATATAGGGGACAGCGATATTGATTATGCCCAAAGCAGGCTCTAAGCAGTGCAGGCTGTAAAGAGTTAACCCCACAATTGGCTTGTTTATAGAAGTGCCAAAGCCTACACGCAGAGGTCAGAGTAACTGGCATCCAAATTCCATTCCCACAACTAAAACTTTCAGACTAAAAGGACAATGTTCTAATAACAATTTTGTCTATTCTGTTCCTAATTTAGGAAGACTTGCTTACATTAATTTCCATAGAAACCACACGACTGGGCATCCTTAAACATAGTACTACCTTTGCATGTAGCTCACCTTTACCCCAATTGATTACTAATAAAAATCAGTGGCTTGAACTGCCCAGTGCCTTTGTCGGTTGCACTGGCATTGGTCATCCTTCTGCAATCCTTTCTGTCTCTCTTAGTCTTGTGTTTTAGGGTTTTTTTGTTGTTTTTTTTCCCTCAAGACTGCATTGTACACTGGGCAGGAGACTGGCATCTACTGCAGAGGCTTCCAGTAATGTTTCAGGGGTCCCAGTATCTGTATAAGAAAAAAGGCTTCCTTTATCATTTAGGTAAGGGTTTTTTAAATCAATACAACAACAACAAAATATCCTCACCTAAGTGATAAAATCAGGCCTTCAACAAGCCAGGCATGGTGGGACACAACTGTAATTACAGCACTCAGGAGTCTGAGGCAGGAGGATCGCTGGTCAGCCTGGGGTACACAGTGAGTTCAAGGCCAACCTGAACTACATAGTGAGACTCTGTCTCAAAAAAAAAAGTCAAGACAACTTTTATTCATTGCACATTGTAGGTGAGCCTGGTCTCAGGTCTCTATCTGGGATGCCAGCTACAAGTTAGCTCAGTCCAAGCCCCACACTGGGGGGGCACCTGTCGCCGACCCACCCAGCCAGCCTTGTTCCAGGACCTAGACCATTACATTGTTCTCCCTGACCCAGGGGGGAATGAGGATGAATGACAGACACACAGTCAGCTTAACATGTGGGCAGCCAGGGGGCTCCCTCATGCCTCTAGTAGTTAGAGGAGCCCCGAGCCTTTGGCTCGCCTCACTTTTATTCACCCAAACATGGGCACAAGCAATCAAAGTATCACAAGATTCATCTGGTTTCCAATACTCATTAGTACATTCTCTGGTAAACAACTTAACCTCAGCTGTCCTAACTTTTCCTCAGTATGCAGTCACCCTTGAGTGCAGACTTTCTCCTTTTTGCTCCCAGAGGAGGCCAATTAGGTCTTAATTCTCCTCTGGTCTCCACAGTACATTTCTTCCCCTCACTCTTCCACAAGCTGCATCCATCACCCCTCAGAAGCCCAAGTTCCTATTCCCTCTGTATCTCAGAATACTATAGAAATTTCAATCATCTGCCCCTTCTTAGAATTTCATGTTTTGTGGGATTTTCATGCATTTCAAATGGTTTTGCTCTTCTTTGCCTTATTCCAGTTTAATTCAAAGCCCAATCAAAGGACCTAGAAGGGTTCAAACTCTTCAATGAAATTGAAAGAGAAGCAATACTCCCAAATTCATCCCTGGAAGCAAGCATCACCTTGATCCCCAGAGCAGAGAAAGACCCAACTGAAAAAGAGAACTATAGGCCAGTCTCACTAATGAACATAGATGCAAAAATCCTTAATAAGATAATGGCAAAAAGAATGCAGAAGATCATCAAGAAGATCATACACCCTGATCAAGTGGGATTCATCCCAGGGATGCAGGGATGGTTCAATATATGAAAATCAATTAATGTAATACACTATATCAATGGAGCCAAGGACAAAAACCATATGATTATCTCCATAGATGCAGAAAAAGCATTTGACAAAATCCAACATGCTTTTATGATAAAAACCCTACAAAAAATTGGAATAGATGGTCTCTACCTCAAACTGATAGAAGCCATCTATGAAAATCCAACAGCCAATATCATACTAAATGGTCAAAAACTGAAATCCTTCCCACTCAAATCAGGAACAAGGCAAGGATGTCCACTATCACCACTCTTGTTCAGTATAGTTCTGGAAACATTAGTCATGGAATTAAACAAGAGAAAGAAATAAAAGGAATAAAGATAGGAAATGAAGAAGTCAAATTGCCATTATTTGCAGATGACATGATACTCTATATAGAAGACCCCAAGAACTCCACCAAAAGTCTTCTAGACTTCATAACCAAATTCAGTCAAGTAGCTGGTTACAAGGTCAACACACAAAAATCAATAGCTTTCCTCTACATGAATGACAGACTCACTGAGAGAGAAATAGGGCAAATAATTCCTTTCACAAGAGCATCCAAAACACTGAAATGCCTAGGAACCATCCTAATGAAAGAAATCAAAGACCTCTTCTCTGAAAACTATGGCACTCTGGAAAGAGAGATTGAAGATGATATCAGAAAATGGACAGACATGCCCTGCTCCTGGGTAGGAAGGATTAATATAGTGAAAATGGCCATACTTCCAAAACTGCTATATAGATTTAATGCAATTCCAATTGAGATCCCAGCAGCATACTTCATAGACCTTGAGAAAACTATCCAAAAATTCATTTGGAGCAAGAAGAGACCCAGAATAGCAAAAGCAATTCTAGGTAACAGAGACATGGCAGGGGGTATCACAATCCCCAACCTGCAACTATACTACAAAGCTACTGTGATAAAAACAACATGGTACTGGCAAAGAAACAGGTTTGAGGACCAGTGGAACAGATTAGAAGATGCAGAAACAATGCCAGACACACTCAGCCATCTCATCTTCGACAAAGGAGCCAAACACTCTCACTGGAGGAAAGATAGCCTCTTTAATAAATGGTGCTGGAAAAATTGGGTTTCAACTTGCCAAAGATTAAAACTAGACCTGTATCTCTCACCATGCACTAAACTAAAATCAAAATGGATTAAAGATCTAAATATTAAAATAGAAACTCTGAACCAGTTGGAACAGAGGTTAGGTAGAACCTTTGAAGACATCGGTATAGGAAAAGATTTTATGAACAAAACCTCAGTTGCCTGTGAACTAGCACAAACAATCAACAAATGGGATCTCTTCTTATTAAAAAGCTTCTGCACAGCAAGAGAAACCACCAGCAGTGTGAAGAGACAACCCACAATGTGGGAAAAAATCTTCACGTGCTCTTCCTCAGACAAAGGTCTACTATCTCAAATCTATAAAGAACTTAAAAAGATCAGACCTCCCAAATTTAAAGACCCAATCAAAAAATGGGCATCTGAAATGAACAGACATTTCTCAGACAAAGAAGTAGAAATAGCAAATAAATACATGAAAAAATGTTCAACATCACTGGTCATTCGAGAGATGCAAATGACAACAATGCTGAGATTCCACTTCACTCCAGAAAGAATGGCTGCTATCATGAAATCAACCAATAACAAATGTTGGCGGGGCTGTGGGGAAAGAGGAACCCTGCTCCACTGCTGGTGGGAGTGTAGACTGGTGCAAGCACTGTGGAAATCAGTATGGAAATACCTCAAAGAACTAGGACTGGAAATCCCATTTGATGCCGCTATTCCACTGCTGGGGATCTTCCCCAAAGAATTAAAAGACTCATACCACAGTGATATATGTGCACCCATGTTCATAGCAGCACAGTTTGTAATAGCTAAAACTTGGAAACAGCCCAAATGCCCATCAGCTGGAGACTGGATAAAGAAAATGTGGTTTTTTTATAAAATGGAGTACTACTCAGCCATAAAAAATGAGAAATTAGAGACATTTATAGCTCAGTGGATGCACATTGAGGCAATACTCTTAAGTGAAATAAATAGGACACAGATGTGTAAATACCGAATAGTTTCTCTGGTGTGAGAAATTGAAAGTGTAAATAAGGACTAAATGTATACTAGGTCATGTGAAATAGGAAGAAAAGGGGCAAAGGGGAAAGAAGTGGGAGGGCTAAGGGAAAGGATAGAAGGGAATGGGATTAATATGAGAAAATGGAAAAATAGGAACAAAATCTTTGTAAATAGGGAGGAATGGAGGGGTTGAAGGGAGGGCTGGGCAAGGGTGAAAAAAAAGAACCAAGAGAGACTATGTAAAGTTGCAAATTTCCAATGATGAATGTCATTATATTGTATACCTAAAATGTACCAATTATTAGAATGAATAATCGATGATGTAAAATAGGAAGAAAAGGTCCAAAGGGGTAGGGGTAGTGGGAGGCACAGGGGAAAGGAAAGAAGGGAAAGGAAAAAATGATGAGAAATGGAAAAAATGGAAATAAAGTCTTTGTAAATAGGGAAGGGTGGAGGGTGTGAAGGGAGGGCTAGGAATGGGGAAAAAATAAGAACCAAGATGCATTATGTAAAGGTACAGTTCCCAATGAGAAATGTAATTGTGTTGTATACCTACAATGTACCAATAAAATAATTTAATACAAAACAAACAAACAAACAAACAAAACAAAGGACCTAGATGGGTAGGGAAAAGCCATTTTCTTTTCTTGCTTGGGGACCAGCTCATTATTTTGAATACTGGTTAAAAAAAAAGGTGCATGAGTTCAAATGTGAATATTTTAAGTATTTATTTAACTTAGAATTTCTGTATGAATTTTAGCTCAAATACAGTAGAAGAGACAATTTATCCTTATAAAATTTCAGTTAATAAATGATAAAGTTAGTATACCATCATCTTGCAAACACTTGAATCACTAAACAAAGTAATAAACAGCTGATAATATCACAAGAAGAGAAAAAAATGTTGTGTTCTTCCCAGTGAAAAATACATGAACCACCTAGGCAGTATTCCGGCCAGAAAATTAAACTTGAATCATAGTTTAGACTTAATTACAATGAACAAGAAATGCAGGCAACAGAAGAAATGATAAATGACTTCATGGAGTTTCAATCTGCATAATTCTACAAGAACGGTTCTCAAACTTTACCATGAATATACATTACCTGAAGACCTTGTTTAAAGATAGATTCAGATCTAATATAATGGAATGCAGCTTGAATTTTTTATAATGAACTCCCAGGAGTTGCCATGGACCACACCATGTGTAGCAAGGGACAATAATGCATACCTAATTTCTTAAAACAAAACAAAAAGGCAAACAGAGAAGGAAAAAAAGTACCCTATAAATTAAAGGTGATTCCAGAGACACAGTGATTAAATGAAATAGGTACACATTTTCTACATACACTAAACTAATAAATGAAAAAGATTGAGAAAGTATTTACTTGGTATTTGATAATATTAGGAAATTATTGTTAATTTCTAAAGATGATATAATGGTACTGTTTGCTATGTTTAAGAAAAAAGTGTTTTTTGAAATGGATTTGTAATTTCTGGTAGGTTTTCTATGATATGAGCTTGTTTTAAATCAGTATGTATTTTGGCAAAAAAGAAAGGGTTGTAGAGAATTCATAGAAGTTGTTGAGATCATCTTATTCTCTCTAGGTTCCAAAATTTCCATAAGAAAAACTTTTTTAAAACTAGGTCCATAAAATTATTTGGCATAGTTTAGAAATAATCCATTTGGTTTTTTAATGTTCCTCTAAATTCTCCACCTATTTTCTATTCATATGTGAATAGATTTTTGGGAAGTCTAGTTTTTAACATGAATAATACTAATGTTACTTAAAGTTAAGAAATACCCTTATTATAAAACTAAGAGTTTGAAATAAACCATAAGTATAGCTATTTTATTAAAATTCATTTCTTTACCCAATAAACATTTTTAACAGATTTGTCTTGTGTAATATCGTAATAGAAGCGCGCCCTCTGCTGTCTTGTCAAAGACATCAACACAAATGGAAGACTTGTTTCCTTAATTTTTCCAGTTACCATTCATTGCAAATAATGATAAAGAAATGAAATCAAGGTATGATAGCATAGTCAAACAGTATCATAGGGACTAAAAAGAGAAAATGTAAATGTTCTTTGTGCTTACATTTGATTTTTCTCATTCTTAAGGACTTTATGAAGGACCAGCTCTCTTTACAGCTCACGTGAATTTTTATTCCAAATAAAAACACTGTCCAAGACTTAAAAACAGTAAGTATTGTCCTGTTGATTTTGTAGAATGATCTATAAAAAAGACTCATGAAAAGAATTATTTCTTCCACTTGACAAATATTGGCAAATACTGTTTTTAAAATTGTATGATAGCACTCTTGAATTTTAGTTCCAGTCCTTTTGATAATTCACTACCTATAATCAGAGACAATAAATCAATACGTATTTATTAATGTCTGTTAGAGTCTCTGAGCTTGATAGAGCCAAAATTAACAAAATGAGTAATAAAATAGCTGTTATGAAATCACTTCGATCCTGACAGATCTCAAAAGCATACTAAGAGATAACCATAAACTTTATGTCAACAAATTTGCAAAGTTAAATTTCTCATAAAATAAAATGTAATGAAAATGACACAATATTAAATCGAAAATTCTTCCTATTTGAAATTATCAATTATTCATTTTAATTGTTTTAATCCTTATTGATACTTTCAGTTTCTCACACTAGAGAAACTATTCAGTATTTACACGTGTGTCCTATTTATTTCACTTAAGAGTATGGCCTCTATATGCATCCATTTAGCTATAAATATCTCTAGTTTGTCATTCTTTATGGCTGAGTAGTACTCCATTTTATAAAACAAACCCACATCTTCTTTATCCAGTTTCCAGTTGATGGGCACTTGGGCTGTTTCCAAGCGTTAGCTATTACCAACTGTGCCGCTATAAACATGAGTGCACATATATCACTGTGGTATGATTCTTTTAATTCTTTGAGGGAGTTACCCAGCTGGAGAATAGCTGGGTCAAATGGAATCTCTAGTTGTAGTTCTTTGAGGTATCTCCATACTGATTTCCACAGGGGTAGGGGAAGTGGGAGGGGAAGGGGAAAGTAAAGAAGGGAAAAGAAAAATTATGAGAAAAGAAAAAAATGGAAACAGAATCTATGTAAATAGGGAAGGGTGGAGGGGGTGAAGGGTGCATAGGTAATGGGGAAAAAATAAAAACCAAGATATATCATGTGCAGGTACAAGCACCCAATGATAAATGTAAATGTATTGTATACATAAATGTACCTATAAAAGAACTTAAGCAAAAAAAATAAAATTCTAAGTAGGCCTCAATATACCAAAGAATGTGAATATCCTATCAAAACTTGACCCAAAGGAAACACCAGGCTCAGATGGTTTTGGTGGTCAATTTAATTAAACTTTAAGGAAAAAGCGAAATGAATAATAGCATGCAAACTTATTTAGAAAAGAGTAATAGGTACACTCCCCAATTTATTAATTAGTTCAATATAGTCCTCATGTCAAAAGCTGTAAACAACTTTCCATAAAAATATTGCTTATGAATATGTTTGTAATGCCAATTTTTTAACAGACAAAATCTAGACCACTTATGCATCATGTCTGAGCATAGAAAGGAAAAGTCAGTCTCTGCTACATCTTACAAAAATGGATAACAAATTCAACCCCAGCCAGGGAAACTTAAAGACTTAGCAAGACCCTGTCTCAAAAGAAAAAGAGGAAGGGAGCTAGGGGTGTAGCTCAGGTTGCAGGCCCTAGAACCAATCCCTAATGTCACACAAAAAAGTAAAAATGCTTATAATGCCCTTCTCCTGGCTAGATTCCTCCCTAGTTTGAGAAAAAGTTAAGACATCCAGTCATGGTATAACTCCTGGTTCCTGACAGTACCCAGTCTAGGCCAGATTCTCACTCACTCATGTCCTTTTGAAAAGTATAAAGCACAGCCCAAATTCCACACAAACCCCTCCTCACAAATTGTTGCCAAGAATTACCAGGCTCCCCTTGTTATTGATCTCCTTTCATGCAATAAGTACCAAAGAGAATTCTAAGAATCAACTTTGCTTCACTACAAGACAAGTGTGTTGCACATATTTTCTTTTCTACAGGTCTTTCACTAACATTCTCAATTTCACTCTAGCCATCCCTGGGGAAGCCACCTTGGATTGAAACTTTATTTTACAATAGCGTAAGTGGTTTGTCCAAATTCATGCAGATCACAAATGTGTACTCATGAATCAAAATCTCTAAATTTCCAGCTCTTTCATTAAAATGGTCTGGTCAACAGAGGATATGTCTCAAAGTAAGGAGGAAACAGTGTAGCTGCAGCTGACACAGAATGGTCATAGGCCAGGCAATCCAATAAGCCAAAGAAAAACTAATTCTCCAGCTGGGTGGGTAAGATGGACATGTGGTAGTCATGGGAGGAAGGAGGTAGCACTGGACAATGCTGAAAGCCCAAGAAGCTTGACAGTGGCCACCTGGGTGCTGTGAATATGCTCAGAGATGGAAAGTAACAACCATTTAGCAGAACTTGTTTGTTGTACTTGTTAAAAGCTTATCATTGTGACTGAATGTTTATATGACAATTGATCAGCATTTTAATAATTTCAGCATACAAAAATCAGCATTTTCTGGACAGAAATTGATGCTTGCTTCTTGAAGCAAGAATTTACCATTTGCTTGGTAGAGGCCTTAGAATCAGAGGGGCTAATGAAATGCAGAAGAGCTCTATGCTCTTCCCAGATTTGTGGGCTGCAACTGGTCTGCCCGGACCTGAGGACAGAGAGAGGGTCAAGTCAGTGTGTGCTAAATGGTCAAGGTGGAGAGCAGTATACTTGGGAAAGCTTCTGCTCTTGACTACCATGCAGCTAGCCTACACTTCTTGTGCATAGCAAGAGAGGGAATTGGTGCTCTCTCCACAGTGTTTTCAGGTGTCCCATAGGATGTCCCTGGCACTCACAAGCACAGCACAAGCTTTTTCCCTCAAGGCGGAGTTGCAAGTGCTGAGCTAATCGGAGCTTCTCAACTGCACAGGAATTCCTTGTGTGTGGGTGCTATTTGGATCCTCATGTTCCCAATAAGGAAACTGAAGCTCAAATAAATTGGGCTGTTCTGAAGACCACCCACTTAGAAAAGAACAGAGCTTTTATATAGGCAGGTAATGTAACTTCTGGGAGTCATCTATCTCAATACAGAAAAGATCTTGACTGGTGTCTTGAGTCTGCTATATTGGTCAGTTTTCCCACTGTTGGTACAAAATACCTGACATCTGCAACTTGAAGGAGAGGTTTAATTTGGTTCATCATTTAAGAGCATTCAGTCAATAGCCACCTTGTTACAAGGCAGGAACATTATGGAGGAAGGGTATGGTAGAGTAAAGCTGCTCTTTGCATGACAATGGAAAGTAGAACAAAGAGGAAGAGCACCACCAAGGGATATATCCTCCAAAGGCATGCCCCCTGTGGCCCACCTTGTCCAGCTGGGTCCTGCCTCCTAACTATATATTCAGCTATGAACATCCATGCATTAATCCACTTATGAGTATAGGGCCCCAGCCCCAGGATCCGATTCCCTCTCCAGGAGTCTCTTAATCCAGTCAAGCTGACAATTAAGATTAACTGGTACATCTGCCAAGCAGCTGCTGAACTAATGGTTCCTGTTCTCTTTCTTGTTTGGAGCCTTGAATCATCACCTTTTTTCATACTTAGTCTCCCCACTTTCCATAACTTGCCAGGGTCCCCTTAGCATTAGGCACAACTCAGAGTCCTCTGTCTACCACTCAACCCTAAAGCTAGACAAAAGAACTCAATCTCTGACTTAGAGCAAGATACTTAAGACATGTCCTAGCTCAGAGGATGAGGACAAAATCTAGTCCTTTCATCAGTGACCACGAAAGGGCCCTAAGATTTAACTCCACAGTTAACCCCAGTGCCCAGAAGTTGAATAAGGAACCTGTAAGGAAAAGGCAAAGTTGAGGGACTCAGTTAAACTGTCTTCAGCACATCCCTCCACTCAGTATAGATAAAGCTTAAAAAATACTTGGCTAATTTCCTGGAACACAAAGTCCAGGGTTCTAACAAGCACCCAGAGCCATAAGGCCAAATCTAAAGCAAAGCCAGGGACCCTTAGTTTAGGATCCAATTCACAGAGTATAAAGCCACCTCCTCTCCAGATAACTGAGATCACTGTCAAAGGGCAATTCGAGCAGTTGGATCAAGATACACAGCCCGGATTGCAGAGGCCAGAGCCACAAACTCAAAGACCAGAGCAGAGGGAGCAAGGCCAGGGCCATAATCCTCCTTTCAGATTTCAGACCCCCGGTCACCGAGGCTGGGAATACTGCCCAGAGCCTGTGTCTGGGAACCCAGATCCTGTGTCTGGATTGAGATCCAGAAACCAGAGCCCCAGCTGGGAGGAGAATGCCCTGGAGAAGGCCAGTGGGAGTTGGACTGCTATGTGTGTGATTCTGAATGCTTGAGACAATCCAAGCCCCAGGCCTTCTTGCTGACCATCACTGAAGGCCAGGATCACTCCCTCTCCTGAGCATTTGCTTAAACTATTTCCTCTGGTTAAACTTCTCCTTTTTCTTCCATGCCCCTCATGTCTCACGTTAAATTTTATGTCCTTCAAAATACCTTTGACATTTCTATGCTCATCCCTAAAGCTCTCTTGTAGTTCAGCAAAACGCCAGAAGAGGGCAGAGCTGTCCCACATTTTTCCTACTAGGTGGTCGGGGAACCTGCTAGGGACTTCTGCTTGTCCCTTAGGATTCTTCCAGGTTTAGGGTTCTCATCCCTCACATTGGCTCCAAAAGGACGTTTAGGGTTTTTTTATTATTTCATATCTTTATGAACTAAAAAGTGGGCACAGGACTAAAAAAGAAAATGAATACTCATTTAAGGAAAGAGCTGAGGGTAGGGTCGAAAGTGTGTGAGGTCTTTATTGCCCTGGGTCTTCCTATCTGATTCAGTGGCTGGCATATGTTGGAAGAACTCAGAGCAGTTGTCTTTATGGTGAAGTGTGTTCTGATTAAGAACGGGGGCTCTAGGATCCTCCAATTCAGAATGGGAAACTACAGAGAATTTTCTCCCTGGAGAAGCTATGCACTTTTATCAAATCAAGTGACACTGGAGCATATTATGGCAGAAACCCTAATGGTGTAAAAATGAGTCTTGGTATCACAGGACATCATGAGAGATGTTAGATTGTGTTGTGATAGTTCAAGTGCTCATAGTCCTCTTGTTTTTAAACAACATTTTCAGACACTCAAACAAAACCTTTCTTTGGAGGGAAACATGGAAGCTGCCAGTAGCAGATCAACTGTAGCTGTAGTAAATTGTAATGATTTTAATGAGTTTCAGGTTAGATGGGAGGAGATGAAAACTCAGAAGTGGCTGATGACTTGGATGTGTTCAAGTCTTTAAAGAGGAAAATTATATGCATTATGGAAGGCATAGGAGAAAAGAAAAACATTAGCATTCAGATCAAGAATGGCTAGTGTCTCTGACAGCAAGAGAGATCCTGTCTCTAGACCAAGGCAAGAAAGCCAATGAAACACAAATACAAGAAATTATATCATGCTTAACAATTCTACCAACAAGTAAAGAAGACCCAAGCTCTTCATAGTAGTCTTTATGGCCTGTATGGCAGAGTCTCTTCCTTTGTCTTTATCAAGAATGGCTCAAGCTAAAAGAACTGGAGGCCAGGGTTTAACTCAGTAGTTCCACCACCTGCCTCGCAACCTCAAGGTCCTGAGTTCAATGCCCCATACCAAAAGAAAAAAAAAAAAGATGAAAGCCTGGAAACTTTTCTGGGAGGAAAAGGTATGGCTGAGAACTTGGAATCAGGAGAATTAGAATGAAGATTATGTTGTTAACCAGGTCAAACTATCCAGGCAGAAACTGAAGAATGTTGCAATGTCATGTTCCATTTAAACACTCAATATAGAAACAAAGATCCATTCTTGAAAAACATGCCAAGGAAATGAAGAGTATTCACCTGAGAGGACATCACAAAGCGATTCATACCAAAACTGCCTGCAAAGAAAGGACAGATCAACATTTCAAAGAAACAGAAAAGGAAATGCCTGAATAACATGGCCATAAAGAGAGTATTTGGGTTTCTTATCTGTCAAGAAGATTTTGACTTATACCAAGAGAGAGGAAGTTCTGAAGCCAATGACATGATAAGCCATAAAGATGAGGAGCTATGGATCTACTCAATGATCTCGAAGTACAAATATATTATGGTTTATATACTATCCTGCCAAAGTGTCACCTCTGATGTTCAGAGGTGGGGCTTTTGGAAGTTGATCTGGTCAAGGAAATAGGGCAGAAGGCGACAGGAAGCTATGGGGCACTGTGACAGGGAAGGTGCTAGGAGCGAAGTGGAAAACATTGGTAATGGGATGAGATTGGGCAAGAAGTAGGTTCACTAGGGGTCCAGGCACTGATACATGTGTTACCAGAAAAGAGCAAGGCCAAATGTTGACTGTGGACCTGGGGATGAACAAAAAAATGGAAGGAAAGAAGGAAGGGAAAAAGGAAATTAAATTTTGTAAGAGTCTATGAAGATGTGATATTTGCAGGAAGACTAGCCCTCTGTGTCTCCTCCTATGTGAGAAATGTGGACATTTCACTGGGCTGCTGGAGCCAAAAGCACAAGGTCAATCTAACCAGCGAAAGGTAAGAGCACACTGCCCTTTGTCAAACCAGGGTTACTGTGGGCATCTCACATTGGTGATATTGTGTTGAGAGTATTAGGCCTTTGAGAGTTTATCAAAAACATCATTAAGAAAAATAAATGCAAAGAATATCAGCTGCTTGAGATGGAGGTTCTAAATACTTTTCATTTTTCCTTTTATTTTTTTCCAGTACTGCAATTTGGACCCAGGGCCTCATGCATGCTAGGTAAGCACTCTGCCCCTGAACTCCATCACCACCCCAGATCAGTATCCAGGCCTGCCTATGTACACTGTTTAAAATCTCCACAAATCAAGCACAAATTGTGTGGTGTAAGTAAAATAGAATGAAAATAACCTTAAAATGTCTATAAGGAAAACTACCAGGAAAGGGCACCACAGTCATATGTAACACAAAAATGGATCAGCAGAAAGCATAAATGTGTTTGCAAATGCCAGAGTGGACCTCATTGGTAGAGCTCCTGCATAGTAAATTCCCAGGAAACCATTAACAGTGAAGGATGGGGAAGGAAGAGATGGAGGGGGAAAAAAAGGGAGGAAGGAAGGAAAATTAAACAGCCCATCATAAACTTCATATTGAATCATAAGCATCCTCTAAAACCAAACAACATTGAAAAAGAACAAAGGTGGCCTGGCCTGGGATAGGGTCACAAACCTGTAATCCCAGTTAATCCCAAAGGTGAGGCAGGAAGATCCCATGTTCATGGTCATCCAGGGCACTCTGCAAGACACTGCCTCAAGATTAAAAATAAAACTACACCTCCTGAGGCAATCTCCTATACCAAACAGAACAGAAACACACACACACCCACACACACACACACACACACACACAAACACATTGGGAATACACCCCCAGATTCAATTTGTTCGTGCAGATAATAAAGCACTCAGACACCAAGAAATCTCAACAAGGCAAGGTTGTTTTACTTCTGCAGAAGGGTACGAGCACTTTTTAGCATGAGGTAGCAAGAATGCACAGACACAGCAGCAGGGTTCTTTTATTTTCTAATGCATGAGAAGCAGCTGACCTTCTCCCCATTGGCTGGTTTGAAGTTTCACAATCTATCCAATCAGCTAGTTTAAGCACCTCGAGGGGAAGGCCTGAAGGGTTGCTGTGCAGGGTTGTTAAGGGAGGGGAGAGTGGGGAAGGGGGAACTGAAAGTCCTTGGCTGTTAATGAGTTAACTTTGGTGGTCAGTCATGCTCCCGGAATCTAAATTGAGCAGACATTTTCAGTTAACTCTGGTGATGGGGGGGTGGGCAGCCTAGGGTGGACTAGAGTTTAAGATGAGACACTCTCTTGTTCATATTTATTGAAAAGACCTTGTTTTATACATGTGGAGCATTTGCACTTCTGAAGTTAGAGCAGAAAACAGGGAAAGATTGAGTTGCTATCAGCCAAGGAGTGGAAAACCATTATACAGCAAGTCTAGGTGTCAGGTGTTCGGTTTGGGGCTTGTTATATTTCAGTATAATCACATACCATGATGAGGTGTGGCACAGGCAGAGTCTGTAGTTTAGGGTATTGGGGGACCTCTGTAGGAAGATGGGAAGAATATACAGGAATAGAATTTTTATTATTTCAGTAGTTGGAAGGTATGAACTAAGTTCAAGAACTTTGATAGTTTGGTTACCGTTTGTTTCTTTATGTTTTTGTTTGATTTTAATTAATACATAAATGCAGTAAAAAAAAAATGTTAACATTCATTTGGTGGAGTTGGTCCAGGTAAATAACACATCTAAATTCCTTCTTTCATTTGTTTGCTTTTGAGACAGGGTTTTGCTAAATGGACCAGAATAGCATGCGGTTTGCAATTTTCAGGCAGAATAGTCACTAGAAATAGTCACTAGAAAGTCACTGTGCAGATCTGACACACAAGGTCATGATTTCAAGGCCTTTTATTTGTGCCAATTTGCATGCACATAAAATGAACACTAGTTGCCTGGTAACATACACTTCAGGTACCTATGGATTCAAGAAACTTCAAAATGCAAGAGAACTATTACAAGCACTGATTTACACAAAGACTCTACCTATTCCTCTTATGAACCAACCCTTGTGTGAAAACAAGTGTTTGAAATCTCAACTTGGTTTTCTTTTTGTTGTTACTGTTTTCAAGTAAGTGGGAATCCAGATTTCAGAAACACATGAAGGATGAGGCACTGGGGAGGCATGGTGCAGGACACTTGATATCCAGCACTCCAGGAGGTGGGGTCAGGAGGAGGGCAAGGCTCAGCCCAAGCTGGGGCAACATAAGGAGACCCAATCATCACACACAAAACAGTCAAAGCAGTAGCTCTGTGTGAAGTCCTTCTTTTCAGTCTTCAGTAAGGGGAAGAACAAAAACAAAAAGGGAATAAATGGGTGAGGTCTTGAGGCAGGAAGAGCAGGCCCACTGTGGCAGTGGGATCTGATTGGCCAAGGACTGGGTGGCCGGAGCTCCAGACACTGACAGAGGTTTTATAGGAAGAAAGCAGGGACCCAAGTAGTGGCAGTGGCCCTGGAGATCTGTAGGAAACCACCACCAGGAGCTAGTGGGAGACTGCTGGAGGACAGGTGACAGTGATGGCAGGGCCTTGTGGGGAGCTGGGAAAGCAGGTGACAAGGTGGAGCTTCCTTGGACCCCACTGAAGGATCCCCCTGGACTGGGCTCAATTATTCCTTGCAACTGGGCCTCAGGGAGCCCGGTGGCCCAGACCCAAGGTGGGGCACAAATTCCATGTTGGAGACCAAGGCCTGGCCCTGTTTTACTTTCACTTTCTTTGTCTAACAGGTTATGACATATCATTGCAGTTTGTGAAAAAGTTGTCATCTAAGTGGTCTTGGTTCTTCCCATAGCCACTCAAACCCAGGGGTGGGGGTCGTAATCATCAGTGGAATCCATAGGTTGATGTGCTCTGAGAAGTTGGGGCCCGAAGAGGCCTGTCGCTGAGGGGTGGGGTCTTCCACAGAGACATCTCCCTTCTGGATTCCCATGTGCCTCAGCCATAATCATTCTGTGAGGAGCTTTCCTCCTCCTTTACATCTGGGGCCAGGAAAGAAGAAAGAAAGGCAGGCAGAAAGGAAGGGAAGAAAGGAAGGAAAGAAGGAAAGAAAGGAGGGAGGGGAAGAGGGAAGGAAGGGGGCCGGAGGGAGGAAGGGAAGAAAAATGTAAATTTCGTAGAAGGGTGAGGGTGTGATAATTGCAGCCAGACTAGGCTCTCCCTTTCCTCTCCTAGGTGCAAAATGTCACACATTTCACCGAACTGCTGCAGCCAAAAGCACAAGGCAGTATAACTAGAAAAAGGCCAGTGTAACCCTGCCTGTCTGTGCGCCCTAGGATACTGTGAGCATCCCACAGCTGTGATGTCACGTTGAGCAATATCAAGCCTTTGAGAGTTTATCAAAAACATCATTAAGAGGGGTTGGGATGTAGCTCAGTGGCTCCAAGCCTCCCTTGCAAGCACAAGGTCCTGAGTTCAATCCCCGGTACCAAAAAGAAAAAAAAAATCATTAAGAAAAAGAAATGCAAAGAATATCAACTACCTGAGATGTAGGTCCTATATAGTTTTTTATTTTATTTATTTATTTATTTATTTATTAATTATTTTTTCAGTGCTGCAGTTTGGACTCAGGGCCTCATGCATGCTAGGCAAGCACTCTGCCCCTGAGCTCCACTACCAGACCAGAACAAGTATCCACAGCCACCACTATACATTTTTTAAAATTTCCAAGATCTAACCAGGAATTATGTGGTGAACAGAAGCAAGTAAAACAGAAATCAAATATCCTCCAAATATTGGTAAGCAAAACTGCCAGCAAAGCACACCATAGTCTTACTTTACACAAATAAAGATCATCAGCATGCAAAGCATAAATGTGTTCACAAGTGCAGGGAAAAGGGTGGCTAATGGAACTCAGTGATAGTGCTCTTGAATAGGATGCATGAGCCCTAGTATTTTCAATTTCACTTACTAGATATTTTATCATATATTATATATTAATTATTATATTATATATTAAATATATATAATACTTAATGTATATTACCTGATACCTGATATATATCAATATCTAATATAATATATAAATATACAAGAATAATATATATTAATAATAACAAATATAATAAAATAAATCTATATATTATTATATTATATATTATAAATCAAACATAATATAATACCTGATATAATATCTAATATAACATAAGATATATTCTATTACATATTATTGTCTTCAAGTGGTTTTACTTTTTCATATCTTGGATGATGACCATGTTGTAAATTTCAGGACAGATTTAGAAAATCAACACACTATATGTTATTCTCATTACATTATACTCTAGAAAATATTAGTAGTAGGCTTTTATTCAATGAGTCAGCCTAGTACTTTTAAAATACACAATGTCATCTATGAACAATTTAGCTCACTGAAACATTTGAAGTTGAAATATACTTTCCTTTGTTATCATTTCTAACAGTGTTATAAGATAAAGGTGAAATTTACTTTGTAATTTTAATAAATTTTTCTTTAATTAAATACTGGCTATTGTCTGCATTGAGTTGAGAAGGCAGTCTGTGAATTGAGATCCATTGCTCTCCAGTGTTTCCACTGTTTACTGCTTGTTCATATCTCAAGAAGGTGCTGGTATAATGACAACGCTCAGGGAACAATGACATGGATCGGTTTATAATCCTCACCTTTACTCCCCATTACTTGGGTCACTGTGTCTTTCAAACTCTTCGTCTAGATTGATGAGCCTATCCCAGTGTCACTTCCTTTTCACAATTCCATTTTTAATCTCACTTACTGATGTCTTTGATGGCATCCTGTGTCAAGCCCTTACCTATTGAATAGATCTACTTAGCTGCTGATTTGATGGAAGGCCAAGCATGTACCCTGTTAAGGTTTCCACTGAGAACTTCCCCTTCAACACCTCATGTGTTCAGAGATTGGGCACTTGGCAGGTGATTGGATATGAGGTGACTATACTTACCATTTGATTAATCACTGATGAATGCACAGTTGAATGAGTTGAATGTACTGTTAGAAAGTAGAGCCTATTCAGAGAGGCAGCTCACAGTGGGCATGGCCTGAAGGATGTATCTCCTTCCCTGTTCTTCCCATCTCTCTGCTTCCTGACTAACATGACATGTGCAGCAGCTTTCCTCTACCTGGGCCCTTCCACCATGCCATTTCTTCCTTGGAGCCTGCCAACCATGGAATAGAACTTCTAAGAACAATGATCCCAAATAATTTGCTTTAAATTGTTGGTATCAGTTATTGTTTCTCAATGTAAGATCATATATACAAATTGTGTATTGTTGTATATAGAAATATACAACAGTAGAAAATAAATGTTATTAAGAATATATTATATTTAAAAAGCATTAATACCACCAAACCAAAATACTGAAGAGCTCCCTAAACTAAAAACATCAAAATCCGAAAAAATTTTTAAAATCCTAGCTAAATAAAAAGATACACTATGCTTATAGATTGGAGACCCAATGTAAGTTGTCAATTTTGCCCAAGTTGATTGATCGTGTTAATGACATCCTAACAGAAGTCTCATCAGATTCGTGGAAATTTGAAAAACTAATTCTACAATTTGTTTCTAAACCTTGTAGCTTAAAAAAAAGTAAAGTTGGAAGGCTCACACTGCCAGATGTCAGTTCCTGCTACATATATGTGCACGATAGTTAAGACAGTGTAGTCTTCAGCCCAAGCTTCAACAACTATACCCACAGAATACAATGGAGAGCCCAGAAACAGACTCATACATATAAAGTCACCTAATTTATATAAATGTACCACTCCAAATCAATGGAAGAATAACGTTTTCAACAAACAGTGATGCCCTAAGTGGATATGTAGTAGGGATAGATAAAAGATTTAATAATATCTAGGAAAAAGTGGGAGAATATCCTCAAGATTTGAGAACAATTATTTCTTAAAGAAGAACACAAAAATACTAATCTTGAAAGAAAACACAACAACAGTGTTGACAAACACTGCTGTTTGGAGTATAATTTTTTTTTTTTTTTTTTTTTTTTTTTTTGGTACCGGGGATCAAACTCCGGTCCTTGCGCTTGCGCAGCAGGCGGCGAAACCACTGAGCTAAATCCCCGGCCCTGGAGCATAAATTTATGTGATCACTTTGGAAAATTGGCACTGTCTTCTAAAGCCAAATAAATGCTTTCCGTCTTACCCAACAACTCTGCTTCTGGGTAGACAGCCATGAGAAATTAGTGCACCATGTCTACCAAAAGTCTCCTACAAAAAAAGTTCAAGAGGACTTTTTGTTAATGGGCAAAACCTATAATCCCCTCAAGTGTCCATTAACAACAAAATGAGTGAACTAAAGGGTATTAATACAATAAAATTGTACATAGAAAAATGGATTACCTACTGCTACAGGTAAAAACATGAATGAACCACATGGAATTCATTTTGAGTGAAAAGAGCAAGACATAAAACAGAATATACGGTATGATTCCATCTGCCTGGAATTCCTGAAGAGAATTAATGTATGATGATGAAGGTCAGAATATTTACCTTTGGGAATATCAATTACAAGGAATTATAAATGGAGTATTTAGGGTAATAGAACCGACCTCTATCTTAACCTAGAATGTGGATACAAGTGTGTACACATGTGTGAGAATTCATTAATATTGCAATTTATATTCACTAGAGACTTATGTTCTTTATGTAATTTAATATCTCATGAAAAGGAAATGCAATTCAGACAAAAAGTTATACAACTGATCCTCCAGATACCCTAGACTGACTGAGTAGCTATAGAATTAGGCTATGGTGATGACATTGTCCTGGAAGCCCACTATCCAGGGAGAAAGGAAGGCTGCAGGGAGCACAAGTGTTTCAGTAAGTGGGAAAATATACACATTTTATTTTTATGGTTTAGCAAGTAAACATAACTGAAATAAAATAATTATAACTTAATTTAAATAATCATTGCAAGACACAAAATGTAGGGTCTGGCTCACAGTAAGCATTAGAAATATACTTAGCATTCCTACTTTCCTTTCACTATAGTATTGATTCCTTGCTATTAACAGTCAATATTGATTCCGACTGAACTGGAGCCCTCACTGCACTCTTGTCAGACTTCTAGCTTCTCACTTCCACATGTATCATTCATTCTCCTCACTTTCTCCAATTCCGCACAGAGCAGCAGAGTAGCGTGTACAGGAGCATTGCTACATTTTATCTTTTAAAGCACAGTGTGGGCCTCTGGGAAGAAGGGAGCTGAAGGGTGTGTTCCCTCAGACAGAGAACTCACAGACAACCTCAGATGACACGGAGCAGGAGATGTCGTTCCACTTGCCATCTGACAGCAGGGTCACGCAGTCTTCCTCAGAGTTGGCATTGTTGGGCTCACCGTGTTTCCAGTTGGTGTAGGTCAGTGCTCTTCCTGTCATATCCACAAACTGCCCTTCATTCTCCTCATCTGTGATGCCCAAGAAGGCAGCCTCATGAGCAGCATTTTTGATGGCCCTGTTCTCTTCAGCATTCTTGGGAGTGGCCACCGAGGCCTGGAATTGGGCACAAAGAGCCTTCGCTCTGTCAAAACTCATTTTTTCATTACTGCTCACGAAAAACTTCTTCCCAACTTTTTTGCCAAAAAAGAAAAATATCCCTAAAATGGGAAAAAGTAGGTGATATCGGCTGTCTTTAAGCATAGCCTGAGAGATGTCTCTGGGTAAAGGTTTCCAGAGTGAGGTTGCCGGATAAAATACAGTATGTGCAGTTCAATTTGAATTTCATATAACAGTGAATCTTTTCATTCATACAAACTCCCATGAAATTTTGGGACATACTTATGTTCCCCCCAAAACGTGTGTTTGTTTGTTTACCTGAAATTCAAAGACTATACCTCATGTGTTGTCTTTTATCTGTTAAATCTGGCAAACTTTCAATGAAGGCTTAGAACGACACAAAGCCTATATATTCTTTTGGATGAGAATTGCAGAACACATATAATTTTGAATTCTTAAATTCTACTGCACTATTAAATTGAACATAAACAGATGTCTGAAAAAATTTGCCCAGCCAGAAGGAACAAGTTTGGTTCCATTTCCAGGTCTGGACACCAGCATAAGAAAAGGAAACAGACTCATTGTCAATGAGTGAAAATCAGAGCATTCAGGATCAGGCTCTCTGGGGTCAGGCTGACTTCAATTTAGAAAATTGTTCTACCACTACATATTAGCTCTGGGTATTTGTGCAAATAATTAACTTCTCTCCTGCTTCCATTACTACCAAAAGTTTGTTTTGAGATCAGATTATGAGAATTACCTATCCAGATACTAGAAAATCACATATACTTAGTCAATATTCATTGCCCTCCACTATTCCCAAAGTTTATGTTGTCTGAAGAATAAGAGAGAAAGCTTACACTTTTTGATCTGTTCCAATTCGGTTTGCAGAGATTCCCCTTCTCTATTGGCCTTGCTAGAATCACACACTAGAAAATTAAAACAGAGTGAGAAATCATTTTTTTAAGATGTAGTTCCAGAACTGTACAATAAGGTACTGGAATATTTATTTTCAAATAAAAATAGTTTCTTTTACATTGATATTTAACTTTGAAGGTAAAAGAAAAATCTTAAGGAGAAAAAAATCTCTATTTCACCCACCCTAAAACATTAATCTTCATCTGTTAACTACTATGTTCCTTCAAAAATAAGAATGAATGGAAGATTTTGTCTTTAAAGAGGTTTTGTTGCCTTTCATTGTTTGTTTGTTTGTTTTTCTCAAGTTTGCTCTGAAATAAATGAAGGATCCATGATTTTTGTGAGTGTCCCACTGTCCAGGTGGGTAGGGCACAAGGCAAGCTGGATGGAGGAGGCAGCAAACATGACTTTCACATGATGCAGCTTCTCTCATTCAGAAATGAAGTCCATTTCCACACTTAATGAATCTGAGCTGGGCTTGTGACATTTTGGGGGGATAACAGGGATTGAACTCAGAACCTTGATCTTTAAGGCAGGTGGCGGCATCGCTGAATTAAATCCCTACCACCCTGGGCTTGTGACTTTTTGAGAGCAGTACAATGTAGGAAAAATGATAATGTATGTGTTCTAATACTCAGGAAGCCTGGAAGTTTATGTTTTTCTGCTCTTGGGAATCCTGTAATTGCCCTCTGTGATCAAGCCCTGGTAGCCTGTTGGACAGCAAGAGACACACGGCTTGGTGAATCTCATCATTCCAGCTAACACTACAAAAACATGGCTATGTGAGTGAGGCCATGGGGCATCAATTGATCACAGACACAAGAATGAGCCCAGCTGAATCCAGAGTTTGAGTCTAACAGAACTGTATCTAACTGGTTGTGTTCTTAGCTCACTATGTTTTCAGGTGGTTTCTTATAAAGTAAAATACAACTAATGTACCGTGTATAAGGAAAAATGGTATGATAAGCCCACATTTAGATGTCCTATTTTCTTTCTCCCAGACCAAAGCCTCACATTAGACTGCTTTCACTGAAGGAGAACCCAGACTCAGATCCTCTAAGGGTTGCTTGATGAAAGAGTGGTCCTGAAAGCCTTGCAAATTCCTATTTAGGCATTGACAGGATTCTCTGAGGCTAACCAGAGAGGTAACCAGAGAGGGTCAAGGGCCCTGGGCCTGGAAGCAGAGTTGGGCATTTCCTTATGAAGCATTAGAAAGGGGAAGGGACACCTCCTACCTGGTCTTCTGGGTTTCATAACCCTGAATTCCTTCAGTTCAGACCTATCTGGGATGTTTTCCTTACCTGGACATTCTCCAGGGTCTCCTTTTGGCCCCACTGCTCCTTGCGTTCCAGGAGTCCCTGGGGGTCCTGGAGGCCCCAGTTTCCCAGGAGGGCCCTGCAAGCCTCTGAGTCCTTCACCTATTGGAAGACAAAGGAAATAAGACTCACTTGGTATCTATACTCTTTCTCTCTTCTTTTCAAGAGATTGATGCCTAATTCTTTCCCAAAGAAAGGAAACGATGACTTGGGGCTAACCTATCTGAGTCACTGCATCCAATGACCCATAGAAGAAAAATCCCTTCTGTGTTCCACAGGAGAGGCTACTCTGAGGGCCACTTTTCTGAATAGGCAAGACAAACATGTATCACAAAATGCTGTGTGGAAATCTGGAATGCCAGAGAATAGGAGCTGTATCTCTGCTTTGATTTATACTATATAGAGAAAAATACAATCTATCTCAATAAGGTATTCTTCTCCTCATACCTCCAGGAAGTTTCTTCTGGAAAATAAAAAGCCATGAAGAAAGAACAGCCCAATGGGTACCTGGTTCTCCCTTTTCTCCCTTGGCACCATCGTGTCCATCTTTGCCTGGGAAGCCATTCAATCCTGGAGAACCACAGGCAATCACAGGGCAGGGCATTCGAACATCCTCATTGGATACAGTTTCTGAATGAGATGTTGACACACTCAGGAGAAGGAGAAGAAACGATGAAAATAGAGACATGGTCCTTACCTTGGTGTGGGAAAAGCCAAGACAGATTACCTTATCTGGTTCAGTTAACCAACCCAGAGTTGCCAAACATGGCATCTGTCCTATAACGGGCACGGACAATGTAGAAAAGGATGAACCATTCATAGCCTACAGGAAAATTACTTGGAAAAGTAAATTATCCTTGTGTCATTATGTGATTAGTATTTTAACAAAAATAGGGATGATAAATGTCTGGCCACCATTTGTGAGGTGGTCCCCAGTGCCCAGCCCTCCAGGGTTGTCTTGGGAGATTGTGAATATGCTTTCTGTGGCAGTCAGGGCAAAAGGACTACACGGTTCCAGCTCACTTGTGCCTGTTGGCCTAGAATGCAAGATGGATGGAGACACAGGTGTTTGCAAGAGCTCCCCGTTTCCCTTCTCCTCTCTTTGGGCCCAACTGAAACCTCAAATCCCACTTTTATATCTGAGGAGATAGTTTCTATCCAAGGCCAGTTAAATTATTTACTCAGTACAAGCACTGAGCTGGTTATCTAGAGAGGCAGTCAGCTCCTAACCTCAGATCAAGTCATGGACTAGTCACTCGCCAAGGCCAGAATGAATTTGAGTGTAGCTCTTCTTGGTGCCTTCTTCCCCACGGCCAGCAGGGTGGGCAAAGACAGCATTTTCTCCAGTTTTTTCAGTATATTGGCTCAACAGAGTGTTAGATCCCTCTCTACTTCCTGGCTGGTGTTCCCTGTACTTTGTGAATGAGAGTTATTGGCAATTAGATCTCCTTCCTCCCAGCCCTCCTCCACTTCTCAATCTTAGCATTTCACCTGGCCTTCAGAGATATCTTCCAGCACTTTCTAGGAAACTTCAGCAGGCCCTCTCACCAGTCTACTGCTCCATGGCTCTGCTTGAAAACAAAGACAGTGTTCTTTGCAGATAGGTAATTAAGGAGACTCCCTGGTGCACCAGCATAAGCAGAGAAAAGACACTTTCAACATGATTTCTGTAGGCTTCCTGACTCAAGATCCTAGTCTCTTGGCCCCAAACCCCCAGACATGGGCTGGGGATTTAGCTTAGTGGTTCCAGCGCCTGCCTCGAAAGCGCAAGGTCCAGAGTTCAATCTTCAGTACCAAGAAAAAAAAAAGATTGGGGGCCGGGGATTTAGCTCAGTGGTTTCGCCTCCTGCTGCGCAAGCGCAGGGACCCGAGTTCGATCCCTGGTACCAAAAAACAAAGCAAAACAAAACCCCCAGACATTTACCAGACATGACTTAAATTACTTACTTATGGGGCTTCTATATGGCAGTGGCTCTGTGACAAGGAGCCTGACCCTCCAGTCCGGGACTCTGGCTGATTCCACAAAGTGAAGGAGGAGACTGAATTTGGCAATCAACTGTGTGCAATGGGCATCCAGTGCTGGCTTTCAATTCCAGGTTAATAAACAACTATTGAGCAACTTTTTTGTTGTGATATTAGAGGTTAAACCAGAGCCTTCACAGTGAGTTACATCCCCGGCTGGCTCTCTTTTTCATTTTTTATTTTGATACAGTCTAATTTCCCAGGCTAGACCAGAATTTGCAATCCTCTTGACTCAGCCTCCCAGAATGCTGGGATTACAGGTGGGTACCACTACACCTGACTAATAAACAACTCTTTTTAAGGTTGTACTAAACTCTGCTCAGGAGCCTTCTGCAGGGTCATGCAGCACAGTGTTGGGTAATTGTGTGCTTTCAAGCAACACAGTGCTTCTTCAATTGCCATCTATTTTGCCAGTTCTCACTGCTGAGCTACCATAACTTGAGGTAGGTTCAAGTGGGCAGTCAAGATCCTTGTTTTCATATGGTTATACATGAATGCACACACCTGCTTGTGGACACCAAATGTACACACAAACATGAATATATATGCACGCACACTCAGCTAAGAAGGCCCAGAAGACCACTTGCTACCACTGACATCCGAATGTGATTCTACCTCAGACTCTACACTTGTTGTCCCCCTCCCTGGATATCCCATCCTCCAGTGCACTGCAAGCTGCCTCTGCTCTACTATTAAATATACCTGTCTCAGAGATCTGTCTTGATTTTACCCAGACAATCCCTGGCCTTTTAGTCTGCATTATTTTCTTTCATGTTGCCTACACTGCCTCACATTATAGCCAGACAGGCTTCATTTGAATATAGTGCAGAGAAAAATTGGAAGGCAATAGGACTGCAGAAAAGCAGACAGACCATCCTAGAGGCAAGCGATGGTGGCTGAATTAGGGAAATGACAAATGGATGAAGAAACAAGTAGGGTAGCACTTGAGTGACTGAGGCAGGAGGTTTGCCCTGAGTTCAAGACCAACCTGGGATACATAGTGAGTTCAAGGCCAGCCTGAAGTAAGCAGCAAGACCCTGTCTCAAAAAGAAAGAAAGAAAGAAAGAAAGAAAGAAAGAAAGAAAGAAAGAAAGAAAGAAAGAAAGAAAAAGAAAAGAAAAAGAAAAAGAAAAAGAAAAAGAAAAAATAGCTAGGACTAGGAAGGGTAAATTATTAAGCTTGGGAAATGGTTGGATGTGAAGTGAATGAGGCAAGATTTTTAGGGACATACAGGGTTCTGATTTGAATATCTGAGGGCTATTCAATTAAGGTAGAAAGAAAGGCAAAAGAACAGCAAGTGGGAGAGAAAATAATGGAGCCCTGTGAGTAAACAGCTTAAACTATATTGCAGTGGGCAACTGGGACAGCGTAGAAGGAATGGAGCAATACACTTATGAAGCAAATGTCATTCAATTCTGACCTACATTACTAATACTTATTTTCTGTGTCAGTCAGCTTTTCATTACTGTAAACAAAACAAAATAAACAAGCAACAACAAAAACTCTGAGACAGTCAAGTTACAAAGAGGAATGGTTTATTTTGACTCACAGTTTAGGAGATTTCAGTCTAAGTTCAGTTGGCCTGATGCTTTTGTGCCTGTAAGGAGGCAGCACATCATGGCAGGAGCCTGTGGCAGAGGAAGCTCTCTGTCTCCTTGGCAGGAACAAAAATGACAGAGGACAAGACCTGGGTCCTACAACCCTCTTCGAGGTTCTATGAAGCCCTACCTTTCTATGAAGCATCCTACTAGGCCCCACCTCTTAAAGTTCCCCCACCACGCAGTAGTTCCAAAGGCTGGGGACCAAATCTTTAACATGTAGACATTTTGAAAACTTTCCAGATCCATACTGTAGCAGCTGTCATGAAAAAGCCATGTTAGCTTGGGTGTTGAGAGAACTCATTGTGAGAACTTCACATAGAGCCTCTGGGGTGTGTGATAGGATGTGGTGGAGGCTTCTGAATACCAGAAGAAATGTGTGTCATGCCCAACTAGATCCTTTCTGATTGGACTCTCCTTGGCTTGGGAAGGATCTGGTTTCCCCACTTTCCTGTGTCTGCAAAGCTTTCCAAGGTGGCAGACATCCACATGGCTAAAACAATGATGGTGATCAGCAGATCCAGCCTCTGGGAAAGGCAGCAGGTGTCTTTCTTAGTTTTCTTCAATTCTCTTTAGTAATCAGAGCTTCCCCCTTTTCCTGCTCCTGTTCCTGTGGCAGTAGGTAAGGTGAGATAGCTGATGTCAGGTCATGCTGAAGGTGCTGGCTTTGACCACAGTGTTTTCTTTTATTATGTACTTAAACCAGAGGTCAGGAAACTGCCCTCCAGACCCCTACCGGCCCGGGAACTGAGCAGAGGGGGTGAGATGTGTGGGTGGGAAGTCAGTTTGACGGTTGACCCACAGATCTGAGTGCTGCCCAGCTGTGAGCACCTTCCTGATCACAATCTCCAGGAAGCCTCTCCTGCCACGAGAGGACCTTCTTTAGATGCATCAGCTCCTGATCACCCACTCCGTCCCACCCCATAGACAAGGCCACTGTATGTATTTGCTCTGGATTTTAGGGGCATCCCAATACTGCCTCCACTCTGGCTTCCCCACCAGAAATCCACCTCACCCTAAGAGGCTGCAGGTACAACAGCCTCTGTGTTTTGTAGGAAACCTGCCTGCTCCTTTACCCCCTTTCTGTAGCAGAGGTGGAATTTCAGTTTTGCTGCTTCCGAGTTGAGTGGTCAAGTTTTGCCTTCGGAGTCTCAGTTTCTCTTCTGTGAAGCAGGGCACCTTCGCTGTGACTGCGGGGTGGTGTGCCCTGAACAGGTCTCCCCTCAGAGCCCACGGCACAGTTCACCATGATGCCTGCTTACATGGGGCCTTCCTCCCTTCCAGGCTGACTGTACCATAGTCTACTCAGCCTCGAAGCAGAGTTCTTGGCTGGCCCCATTTTGGAGCTGCAGCTTGAGATTTGGAATCAGAAAGCTTGGCTTTGACTCATGACTGAATCTTGCCTGAATCTGTTTTTATGTCTTTGAAATAAGATTTTGATCTGCGATCTCTTTTTCCTGGGTTGCTGTGAGTAGAATAAAGGCAGTGAATGAGAGGGTCATCAGCCTCTAAGCAAAGACCATCAGGAACATGGTTATAGTCAAACAAAACTGACTATTTTTTAGCTTTAGCTTTAGTTTTCTTTTTTCATAGAAATTCTTTGTAACAGTTTGTCAAGAATGAATTTTTATGCATTGGGTTTTGTGTTAGGTGGTGTTGGGAGAAGTCTAAAGAATAAAACATCTATACTGTGTAGGTTGCTGTCAAGTAGCAAGACAATTCCGTGGTTGTGCATCTTGATTTTGTGTAGGAGATGAGCAGAACAGAACAAAGCAGAGCTGTACTTTGTAAGCGAGGGGCAGATGTCCCTGCTAAGCAGGAAAGGGGCATTTTGTGAAGCTTTTGTAGTTCACAGAGTGTTTTTATCTGTCTGTGTGTAGACATGATTTGAGAATGACTTCATGTGTTATAAGGGAATGATTTTATTTTATGCTGCCTTTCTGTGGCATGGTCAGGGGACTACACCATGATCTGCTTTGAGACCACTGACAACAACTTTCTCTTTGTCAGCAGTGTCCTTTGTGATTCTCATGGTTTGCCATTCATACTTTTCATCCTATACTGTCCTGTGTTTCCACTCATACTGTTTTATCCTTGCTCATCAGGAGCTCTGTGAAAATCTGAAGACATTTGGGATTTATTTTCAAGAAACCCAAATACACATACCCATAGTGTCTGCAGGATATAGCAGGGAGTTCATAGGTCCCTACAGCCAGGAACTGCCAGGTAGAAGGGCATCACGTCTGTCTACATAGGAGCATCTGCACCTGCCTGGTGCATGGCTCTGCACAAGGTGTAGCTACTGTAAAGGAAGACTTAGAACACAGGACAGCAAAGACCTGCTGGTTCATCACAGCAGTGAGGACATGTGTGGCTACAGCAGCTCTCTTAAACATTCACTGCTCTGATTCTGCCCTGGCCCTTCCACACCCAGGCTGGTGTACTCCTTCCACCAGCATGTCCTCGCTCTTCAGAAATCGAGTTTCCTTGGGCCGGGGATTTAGCTCAGTGGTTCCACCGCCTGCCTCTCAAGCTGAGGACCCAAGTTCAATCCCCAGTACCAAAAAAAAAAAAAAGAAATCGAGTTTCCTGTGGTGGCACCATGTGTTCATTCTCACTCTTTGGCCTCCAGGGACTGGGCCATTCCTAGTCCAGGCTCATTTTCTGCCCTTGCTTTGACTCACTGGGATGGGCCTAGAGCAGGACCCGGCAGGGGTAACCAGGAAGAGGGAGACTCGTTCAAAGAGAACAGGCTCACTGCCAAGATTAGGAGAGGGCTTAGGATATTAGATTCACCTCAACAGAAAGATAAGGACTGGAAACACACACTACCTGACACAAAGTCATTGCAAAGTACTGACCAGTAATACAAAACAAGTACAATCAATATTCATAAAGACCATGAAGATACTGGTCACATGACATAAGCAAAAGGAGACATCAAAGCAATGAAGTAGAAACACTAAAATGAGCAATACAATCATTGGTATAATAGATATAATATGACTACCAGGGTGGATTTAGCTGAAGAAAATACTGGGAAACTGGGATGGTAACATAAAGGACAGTTTTTGGCTTGGGAACCTTGGAAAGATAAAAGTTGAGACTTGAAGTGGGAGTTACAGAGTATTAATGACAAAAGGACAAAGCTTTCTGACCCCAATTGCATTGCACAGATTGTACTCCTGGTTTCTATGCCTCTAAACCAACTCATTGACACAGACACAGCCAAAGAGGAATGAAAGAAACAGATGGCAGCTTACTATGACTGATACCGAGATGACTACTGACATGGACTTAATGTCAAAGTTCACTGACAAGTTATGGCCCATCTGATGCTTGGATTTCAACTAATCAGATCACCTAAACCCCTTTAGAAGTTTTAAAAATAAAGACATCTAGGGTAGGTTAGAAATATAGGGAGTTCATCAACAGATAAATGAAGAAAATAGGATGTATACACAATGGAGAGTTATTCAGCCACAAAAAATGAAATGGTATCATTTGCAGAACAGTGGATGGAACTGGAGGCCATGATGTAAAGTGAGATAAAACCAGACACAGAAAAAGGAGTATTGCAGGTTTTCTCTCACAAATGCAACAAAGACGAGGGAGGGAGAGCCGTGAAAGTAGAAGAGGGACCTCAGGGAAGGGGAAGGGGACTGAGGGGAGTTGGGAAAGAACATAGAAGGTGGCAAGGAGGGTAGATATGATTAAAGCAGGATATTTGCATGTATGGAAATGTCAGTTAAATTCTTTATTATTACAATTAATATATATTAATAATTATTTTTCAAAGGAAACTCAAGGAGTTGGGCACAAATACTCTAGTTCTTAAATTTATGTCACTTTTGGTCTGTACTTTTTTTTTTTTTTTTTTTGGTACCAGGGATTGAACTTGGGACCTTGCACTTACAAGGCAGGCACTGTAACCACTGAGCTAAATCCCTGGCCCAATTTATGTCACTTTTAATTCTTATGTTTAACTGACTTCATTTAATAGCCAAGCTTTGGTTCCACTGGAGATGAGGGTGATCCCCTCACCTGGAAAGGAAAGTTGTGAAAGTCTCAGAAGAGCTCCCAAGGACCTGAGTTATCTTGCCAGGGTCCCTCTGTGCTCCTTTATGATCAACAGCAAGCTCAGCTACTGAAGGAGTGGACTAATTGTGTCTGTAATTGAGTTGCTTGAAATCCCACACTGTACATTGAGATAAAGAGTCTCCTTCCGTGTAGCCAGGCGTGTGTGACAGCATATGCTTGTGCACACGCACTTGTGTTTAGTATTTCTGAGTATGAACCTATGTGGTTTCCACTTTAGATCATACAAGCACTCCTGTGACTGCAAATGAAAAGAGGTTCAGACTCTAGAGTCATTTAAGAGACAGGTGCCACATAGTGATCTAAGTAGGGTTACTTAGTGTAAAGACTTATTAAATTATGACTGAAAGTAACTGCGAGACAGCTTACTACTCTTCACACCTTAGTGGAAAAGGTGTAGTTGAATTAATTTGATAGCTAAGTTCACCAGTTTTCTCGGCCAGAGAGGCTCTGCAGCCACAGGCAAAGAGGAATGAACCCTTCAGAGCAGGGCTGGGCCATCGAGCTGAAACTGGTGTCCGTGGTGTGTGTGTGTGCAGTGAGTGGTGTGAGGCACAGATACAGCGCAAGGCCCAAGGAGTAAAAGCAGAGCCCTTGAGGGAAATGCTTCTGCTATTCCGGAGGGAGGGAAAGAATGGGTCAGCTCTGTCGTCTTCTGGCCACTACTGAGAACTGCAGTGAGCCCGGAGATGGAGCCACCACACACATCCCCACTCTGTTTGCTCATATTATTACTTCCTGGAAGCTACTGTGGGTGAGGCCCTGAAACAGGACCTAGGGAGAAAAAGAATATAAGTTGATTAGGAGATCACAATCTAATAGGGAAAGCAAGCAAACACGTATTTATATTTACACACTTTCTATTATGATTAAAAAACAAACAGGATGCGGGAGATAATAATATGGAGAATACCCAAAGATTGTGCAAAAGACATTGCCTCCCTGGGAAGAGAAAGAGACCTAAAGTGCAGAAGCCCACGAAGAACATTCCATGTGAAGGAAAAGCATTGTAAATGTTACAAGTAGCAAAGACCTTAGCATTTGAAAGACTGAATCCAGATCTGGATCTCTTGAACCTTTCAGGGGCCGAGCATCTTGCAGAAAGTGACTCTGTCCTCTCTATTCTATGTCCTCCAGTTCCCTCTCTCTCCTCTCGAGTTTCTGTATCTGGGCTCCAGTTCTGGACATCAGTTTTGGTTTCAGTGTTTCAGGATCTGCTCTCTGGACTTGTCTCAGGCCCTTGACCTAAACTTATGTTGAACTGTGACAGTACTTTGGTCCCTGTCCTGACAATCTGGACTCTGATCATCTGTTTTTGGGTTTATTCTCTAAGATCTGGGGTGGAGGTTGGGGATCAGAGGACTGAGTCCTTCTGCTCTGGTCTCTAAAATTAAACCTCATGGACAAAGATTTCAGGACTTTTGTTTCAGTTCTGGTCACCAAGATGAACTTTAAGCTGCACTTGACATTGCAGAATCTGACCTCTGGATACTCAAGACGCTATGTTGCAAATCTTGAACCATAAATCAAAACTTTTAGAGCTTTGCTCCAGATCAGATGGCTCTAGGGTGTGGTGACTGGTGCTTCATTTGAAGCTATTCTTTGCTGAAGTTGCTGTTCTAAACTGTGGAGTAAGATTTGGCCAAAGTCTTCATTCCAGGCCAGAAACATTGGTAGCCAGTCTTGAGTCTTAGAAGGGGTGAAAAGATGCTTGCGAGTACAGGGAGGTAGGGCTGCCAAAGCACATCCTTTAGGAACTACCTTTAGGAACTACCTTGGGTCTTCGCAGAGATTTGTACTAGGAGTATCAAATGCTTATCTCGAGAAGAGACTCTGATGTCTGGAGCCAACTCAGATACAAACAATAATGTAGGTAGGGAGTATCAGTCACTGGGGTATGAGGCGAGAACATGTGGCTCACTGTCACCAGGATGTATCTTTTCCACTGCCTGAAACATGATGAAATCGTGACGAACATTTCTTAATGAATAAATGAATAATAAGTCATGAGGGTAAAATTAGAAAGATTAAAGAGAGGGAGAAGGAACAGATATATTCCTCTGTGTGCTGCTTACTTTATGGGTAATATCTCATTTGATTCTCACAACATCTGTGGGTGCACAGTATATCGTAGTTTATCACCAGCATATCACCTGAGCATTCCCAGGTCCATAATTCACTAGAAGGACACACCACTGGAGTTGCATATGGCCTTACTCCCAGCTATGATTTATTATAATGAAAGGATAGAAAACAAACATTTAAAAAAGTAAAAACAAAAAGACAGCTGGGGTGGAGTTTGGAGGAAACCAGGGGCAAACTGTCAAGGGTCCTATCTTGATAGAGTCACATAGGAGTGAATCATTAAATTTTTAAAAGCTTTATTACAGCAGTATCATCTACCTCACAAGTAGTCCCCATCACTTTGAAAACACTCACCATGGCATTCTTGCCACTTCCTGAAGCAGTTCTGGAAGTCTTTTTTTTGTAAGTTTCTTTAGTTGTACTCTTATGGTTGCCTCTGTGTCAACTGGTTCAAAATATTTACCTTTCATGGTCATTTTTACTTTAGGAAAGAGTCAGAAGGCAAATGGTACAAGATCTGATGAATAAGGTGGATGAGAACACACTATAATATATTTATTATCCCACCTTGCTAATGGATGGCACTTGCCAGCAGCATTCTCTGTATTTTGGGCCACACCTCATAGAGATTCTCATGAAGAAGACTTCCAGAACTTCTTCAGAAAGTGACAAAAATGAGAAATGTGTTCAAAACAAGGGGTTTTTTTTGGGGGGGGGGTAATGGTAATGTATCATTTCCAGTAATAATTTTTAAATGTAAACACTCACCATATGTTACAATCACCTTTCTATGGTGCACCAGGGAAGTTCATTACAGACTGAGTGTCCAAGATTTGTACTGAGTCCAGTCACATAAGCCTAGTATGTCTAACACACACCAAAATTACAGACTTCCAGGTGGAAAACAGATGTTTAGCCTAAATCATATTTTTCCTCAACAATTTAGATAAGGCGAACAATTCTTAACCAATTATAAGAATGGTTGGGAACTGTTGAGATACTCACCTTTCCAGACTTTTTTCAGAGGCCAATCTTGGAAGTAAGCCTTACCAGAGAATAGTTTCAGGCCTGCCATCTGGATTCTTTCCTGCTCAGTAGTTTGCGTGGCACTCATTGTCTGGACTCTGAACCCAGTGCCTTCTCAATTGGGCACCCTCAGTGATATCAACCACCCACTAAGTACCTTCAAGGGACATTTTGGGAAATCAAAGAAGCCAAGCTGGGATCTACCCTTAGGTCAGCAGGGGGTTTTCAGGAAGATTAATTTGGGAAAGATAAGGATTTGCAGGTTTGAAAAACCCAACAGGGTTAGCCAGGAGAACTGCTAGGAATCTGCATGTTTGTTATTGGATGTCTCCTGTGATAGGGGTATAGGATCATATGCAAGCAACTCACACATTGGATAGCATTTAATTTTCCAGGCACCCTGTGGAGTGAGGGTAAATATCCTTAAAGTTCCTCCCTATGAATAGGACCTGCCAGACTCCAAAGCTGCTATGTGACCTTGAGCCCAGGTAAAATTCCCTGTGCTGTGGGTTCAACTCCTGACACCTGTTTATTTGTACCTTAAGCAGAGGTTACTGGTCCCTATTAGTTCCCAGACTCCTCTCTTCACATTTCTTTTCTTCCAGAAAACATGTGCTACCTCCTTCCTGGGGTCTCCCACTCCTCTATGTCCTTTTGTGTCTTTATTTCTTCAAGATGACAAACTCTTTTCCTTCTTCTACCTCAACACATGCTGCCTGTCTGTTGCTCCCTTCCTTCTTTCCCCTGGCTTCTTTTCTTTGCTATAGGACACACTTCCTTCAGAGTGGCTGATGCTTTGTGAATATTTCTTGTTCCCCTACCAGGTTTAAGATTTTGTGGACTGGCTCCCATTCTATCATCAAATTTCAAACCGCGATGGGAGAAGATGAAGATTCATAAGTACTTGGTGTTCTGGACAAACCAAACCCTGTGGTTAAGGAATTGCATTTCTACCACAGTGAAACATAAGATATAATAAGAGAATGTTCAGCCAAATACAACCAATGTCTGATACTGAAATAAAGATACAAGCTCCAGAAGAGGACAGCAAATCCAAGAATCTAAAACACACACACTTAAAACAATTAGAGAAAATTGAAGAAAGTGTCAGGATTTCCATTCAGGGATCCAAAACTTGGAAGAGTAAGATATTCAGGACTGTTAGCTAAAAATCAAAGAAGTAGCAGCTTCTATGGAATATGAGGAGATGTGTGAAAAAGTCCAATAAAAAAATAGAGATCATTTTGATGTCCAGGCTAAGAACCCAGAAGGAAGTTGAGTGTTTTTCCAGAGGCAACTGGGCATTCACATTGGAAATAGAAGTAAAACCAATTATTTTCCAACATGGTTGATGTGGGCAAGAGGGCAGATGAGCTGAAGAGTCATATGAAGTGATGCAGACTGCAGACTGAAAAAGTCCCAATCAAAAGGGCAGATGTACACTTTGTGGAGACAGGAAATGAAATCCATGCACTGTGTCCATACAAAGCAGTGGAGCATCTTGAGTCATTACCTGTCAGGGAGATCATGAGTTACAGTAAATGGTAGGAAGTTCTAAACCCAGTGATCTGATGAGCTATGATGAGGAGCTGAAGATCTGCAGAAAGATTTCAAGGTATTGAAGAAAGGATGGAAATAACTATTTCCTCTTCTCAGAGACAGATTCTACCCCTGGGACTAAAGGCTCAGGATTATCTGACAGTTTGGGGAACTGAGAGTTCATCATTACCAAGGAGTCTGCAGGTCTCCAACAAAGAATATAGGAAAGAAAAATTCAACTCTAGCTTCTAGAAGTGCATCTCCATGTGCCCTACATTCCAGTGGAGCTTGGGAGGATGCATTTCTTCCTGGTCTCTACGCATAGGGACCTGTTTTTCCTGGGACAGGATACCCTCACCTTCTTCCGCTCAGCTTGTAGGCTGGGAAGCACCTCTAGTTTGCCTTTCAGAAAGAGAAATGGCATTTGTTTCAGTGCTCTGTAGCTGATTTAAAGAAGGCTCTCAGTCAGTTTAGGCTGCTTTAACAACACCTCAGACTGGGTGACTTAAACAACAGATTATTTTTCTTTCACAGTTTTGCGGGTCAGAAGTCCAAGACAAAGGCACTGGCAGGTCTGATTTGTAGATGCTTATTTTTTTAGTATCATTATATGGCAAAAAAAAATACAAGAGAGAAAGATACAAGGGAGAGAGATAAAGATGAATTTAAGAGAGGGGCTCTTGGCTATCATGGCTTTCCTCACCATGGCCCACCCTGTGTAATCCAGAGTGTACTTTCATCTTTACTTGACCCAAGCTTGCTCTGCAGAGCCAGTTTCTCTCTCACTCTTCACTTTTACTTTTGAAATAAACTTTGTCACTGCTTAACAGAGAGAGAGAGAGAGAGAGAGAGACTCTTAAAAGGGCACTAATCCCATTTAAGAAGGCTCCACCCTCGTGACCTAATTAGGTCCCTAAAGCTCCACCTACAAATAACATCAGACTGGAGGATTTAGGCTTCAACAAATTAATGTGTAGGGCACACAAACATTCAATCCATAGCATTGGCTAAGCCTTTTGACCCCTCTATAATCATGCCTGAATATCCAGCAAAGAACACTGTGCAACAATAACATCAAGAAAGCATCCTCTGCTGCTAGTTACTTGAGTGGCTAGAGTTTCTTCACAGTGACAACTGTAGCTTCTCTCTCAATTGTATGGGCTTAACATTTCCTTTGTCATTGTAAAGGCTAACCTGAGTTTTGCTGTGAAGTGCACTTTGGCATTCTGTCGGTGTCCTAACACAAAAAGTGCATCCCACTGGGCAGAAAAACAAGTATCTTGCATATTACTAAGGAACACTCAAAACCAAACAACTTTCCCCTGTCCAAAGAGTACCCAGATATATTCTTGTGCAGGCATTCACTAAAGAGTTCAGTTTAGATCGGTTATAATCTGGAGATTTCTCTGTAAGAATCAACTTTAATTGAAATTTTAATTTTGAAGGAATAATAAATAAAAATTAAAATCATTACTTTGAATAGTAAGCAAAGTTGTCAAGCAAAGAAGTTTTGATGTTAGATATTAAGGTTTTAACTTTATTATTCAACTATGTATGTATGTATACACCATAGTTGGGGTGGGGGAGGTAACAGGAATCAAATTCAGGACCTTTGGCTTCCTAGGCAGGCGTAGGGCCACTGAGCTAAATCCCCAGCCCCTACACCATACTTCTAATGTGAATTTTTGTCTGGAATACAATGCAAAACCATTTCATTTTGTATTTTGCAATTTTTTTTTTACTCTTTTCAAGTTGCACTATTGAGAGTTCCCTTATTCAAACTGAAATTATTAAATAAAACTATTTCTATGTTTATTTACAATGTAGCAGTACAAACTAATATTTCAAATTGTACATTTAAAATGTATTGTCTTTAATATATGAAACATATTTTCAAAAAGTAAAATCTTTGCAACTTTATGACCATTAGTAAGTTGGGGTAATGAACAGCGTTTTGGTTTGTGTAGTAAATTCCCCAGAACCCCCTATTTTTAAAAATAATAAATAAGCATCAGGAAAACCTTCAGTATTCCTCAGCAACATCCACAGACTGGACAGTGCCAATACCGATGCGCGCACTTCACAACAGTGGAAGCTGTCTGGGGATGAAACGTCACTGGAGGCACTGAACTGAGAACCTGCCCGCTGAAACTCAGGCCAGCTCTGGAGACAGCACTGGGATCCGCCTGAGATCCTCCTGGGTGTGCTGGGTGCGAGTCCTCGGCTCGCGTCCACCTGCTCTGCCAAGCGCAGGTCCATAAGGAGGGGAGAATCCCTGGGTTACCAAGGGCTCAGAGAAAGACTGGGAAATCTGACTTTCTCTCCGCTCTGGGCATCCTCCGGAATCACTGCCATTCGGCGAGAACCCGCTGCCGTCTCTGACATGCAAGCACCTGGAATTTAAACCTCATCCGCGGCAGAATTTAAAATTCAGCTGTGGTCTTTGTTCACTCCTGGGGCCTACTTCCTAAGGATATTTACTGAAGAATGAAATAGCGTCCCCTGCTTTAGAACTTCTGGCACGATGAAGCAGGGCTGGGACGGTGCTGTCTACCCCACGCGGCATCCTACTGTTAAGCGGTCGGACCCCTCCTCATGTTGCTCCGGCTCGGCTCAAACCCCAGCCGGCCCTCGCAGAAAGGTCAGTGTCACAGGTGACCAGTGTTGGGCTCTGGGGTCCTTTCTCCTGAGGACCCTGAGCCCTGTTTTTCCGGAGTCAGTCACAGTCGTGTGAGCAGCTGGAACGGGCGCGCGCTCCGCGCACTGAGCAAATGCAAGCAAACCTGCGCTCACTCCTTATGTTTATTTTTGCACCTGACGGAAGAAACCTTTTTTTTTTTTTTTTTTTTTTTTTTTTTTTTATAACAGTTCCAAGAGGGAAGAGGTAACTCTTGCAGGCAGCACCTTGGGCTCGGCTCGCTCTTCCTTGCGTACACCTACCTCTCTCCACCTGGCCCGCGGTCCTCATCAGCCTCCAGGCGGGAAAACCATTTGGCTCTAGCACTCGGCCCTGAGATCACGGCCCCCCACGCCTCGGAGACAAAGGGTTATGAGGTGACCTGCAGGGTCGCTCGGACTCTGCCGCCAGATTTCGCTGGTAAAGTGGGGTGGGGTGGGGTGCAGCCCAGTGGCGCCTCTCTGCGGTGAAAGCGCCCTCTGAGCCTCTTCTCCCCTACTAGTTCTGATCTCCTTGCAGACTAACACGTGTGGTTTGGACCCGTTTTCTCTCCCCAGGGAAAAACATTGCCTAGCTCCGCCTCCCATCCTCCCTTCTCCTCCACACGGCCCCAAGATCCTCCTGAGGGGTCCGGGCGGGTGGCCAGGTGCGCGGTGCAGCAGCGTGAGCGGAGACGGGCGCCCCCTGGCGCTGATAACAAAGAAGCTGCTGTCCCGGGAAAGCCCTGCTTGAAGTGGAAGAAAAAGAGACAGAATCTCCAGCAAGACCCTCCTGTGACACCACAATCTTAGTTCATTAAAATCACGCATCAAATTTCATACTTCCAGGGACCTGCCCAGTGACCGAGGATCATCTCCAGTCAGAAATGAAGAAATGAAAACTGGCTGTTCTTTGGTACTCAGATTTTCTCCTTGGCGTGTATTTGTAAGGAGATATTAATGAGCTTGAGAGCTGTTCGATTTTATTTGCTAATATTTAAAGTTCTTTTCAGGTATCCTCATCAGGAGTCTTAGTCTGTATTTCTCCCCTTCCTAACTTTTTGGATAATATGCTTACTTTACAAGAGGTGGGGTATGTCTCTCCTCTCTCCACTTTTTCTTACTCCAGACTATACGTGACGCTGGTATTATCTTTTTTTAAAGGTTACAGGAGTGACAGGACTCCTTGTCACACAGTGTTGTAGACTGGAGCCAGCCTTGAAGCAAGATCCACCGGCCCTCCCCATCCAAATTTCTCCTAAATTAGTGGAGAAATAAATATCTGACTGAAGATTTGTGGGCAAAGATTCACAACTCCCAATTCAACCAACACTTCTTCAAATTTATCATTAGAAATTTATCATTAGAAAATCCAGCCAGTTTTTTTTTTTTTTTTTTTGTACTGGGGATCGAACTCGGGACCTTGCACTTGCAAGACTGGCATTGGAACCACTGAGCTAAGTCCCCGGCCCACCAGCCAGTTATTTTTAATTTTTAAAAATTTGTTTCCCTGAAAGACTGTCAGTATGTTCTCTGTGGATCTGAGTCTTTTTTAAATTGCCATGTTTTGTTTTGTTTTTTTTTGTTGGTACCAGGGATCGAACTCGGGTCCTTGTGCTTGCACAGCAGGTGGCAAAACCACTGAGCTAAATCCACAGCCCTTTAATTTGCCACGTGACTACTTAACTTGACAAAATTGAAATCCTTGGGGGTGTGCCTGCCTGTTGTTTCCAACGCCTGTACCTTGCAGGGACTCGAGTTATCCCTCCACGTCCACAGAGAAATTAGTTCTTCCCAGTGTATTCTGAATTTGTCTGAGGAGCACTTCTGACTTTTGTGATGGGGCTCCTCTCTTTCTTGTTCACCTGAAGCACTCAATAGCTATGAGCTGGGAATGGTCCTGTGTTCCAGGCGAGTTAGATATGAGGTGTGACAAAGCATATGATGTGTTTACATTTTTAAAAATACTACAGTAAAAGACATATTATCATTAATCCTTTCGAAAACCCCTCACTCCAAACACACTTAGCACATTGCTTTTGCTATTTTCTGAAGCCATTTTGAAGTTCTTTTTTGTGATCAACTTTAGTTGCTTGCTCTGTCCTGACTGCCTCAGTGTCCTGAGTTGACTCAAAATGTTTATCTTTGGTGGTCATTGTGACTTTGGAGAGCCAGAATTTGCAGAGAATAAGGTGGGTGAGGACACACCGTCGTGTGTTTACCAGCCTGGACTCCCTGGGAAGCAGCATTCATGGTATTTTTGATCACACTTCCTAAAGACTGTCTCAGAAGAGAACTTCTAGAACTGCTTTGGAAAGTGGCACAGATGATGTGTTCAGTGCTGTTTGAAGCAAGGAGGAGGATTCTGAGCAGAATTAATGGCGATATGTTTTTACTCTAATAAAATTTTGAAATTTAAATTCGCTCCTTGTACTTTAGCATAATAGTTAAATCATGAGAACTTTTTTCTTCTAATCACCCATTTTTGCTTTCTAGATTGTCACTGTTGCTAATTTGGAGATTCCTATAAAGAAAAGAGAAAGGATGAAAACACTTTCATTTTGCTTGGAGAAGTCTTTCTGCCGTATTGATGTGTCCTTGTCATCTACAAAGTGATAAAATGTAAATATTTATATGTGATAAAGCAGAAGTTTTACTTTTTAAAATTATTTTGTAAATTAGGGTTGATTCTTTAACTTTTAAATTGAGAAAATACCCCAGATAACCCTGCTTGTTCTGAAAACAGTAAACTAAATCTGTATATATTATCTACAGTAGAAAAGTGATTGTAGATCATTTCTGGTAAAACAATTTACTGTCATTTCTTCCAATTTCTACACCAAAATAGACTCTGAAGTTCTGTATAAAAACATCTTTAGACATTAGGTTTCAATTCTGATATGTAAGCAGTTTGAAGCCATTGACCTTATTCCTACATCAGCTGGATACACTGAAAATCAGTTTCTGTGGTAGTGTAAGAAGATTGATAAAAGTTGCCTAGGGTATTTATTCTTAAGAATCGTTTTTGTAAAGCTACTTGTGTGTCTATGTGTCCATATGTGATAGTTGCATATGAAATCCACATTAAAACTCAGTGCACAGAATACTATGTTAGCACATGTGTTGCTCCATGGTAAAAGACAAGGATCAAAGGCACAGTTTTTAAAGTGAGTCTGTGTGTAAATGTATGGGCTGACAGGGGTCTGAAAAGGGACAGGGAAAGGGGAGGGGAGAGGGTGAAGGAGATGAAAAGAAAACGAGGAAGAGGGAGGAGAGAGACAGACTGACTTACTGACTGTATTTTAACACTCTGGAGGAGTCCAGGTCCTGTATCCTCCCTGATGACATGCACTGCTGTCTTAAAGAAGTTTTGACACAGGAGTGCAGGAATGTCCCTTTCAAAAGAGTTATGCTTTTTGTTCAGGGTCCAAGTAGTAATTTATTTCAGGACTATGTATAATTACATCTTGATTCCTTTCAGTATTGAAGTGACTCTTGGGGGAAGTCAGTTATTATATGGCCCCATGCCATGTGGCTGCGTGAGACACAGACTTGTGAATCAGGTGAGGAGTAAGAGTTAAGATCCACTTGTTGTGTAACTCTAGATTGACCAGTGCTCCTATATAAATCTCCTCCAACACCATCCGGGTCTAGACATGGGGCTGCATGTGTGGAGGGAATTCGGACTGTAGAGTTGTGTAGAACAGAGTTAGTTTATAGTTTATAATTTATAATTTATGATTGGATTGGATAGTCTTGTGCTCATATCTGGGAACATGGAAGTCTGGTTCTTGACCATGATGAGGGTAGTGGAATCACTAATCATCTACGTTGTTTAAAGTTTGAAATTGCTTGGTCTCCTTCAGAGTCTGATGAAATTATTGATGAAGTTCATTATCATATTTAGCTATACATAACTTTTCTTGTCTCTATTATTAAATTTTCAGGGAGCTTCCCACAAACCAAAGTTCCAGTACAAGTCTTGAGATCCAACCAAGACAAGAAGTGTTAGTTTGGCAACAGGCCTGACCTTGGTACTGGTCTGCACACTCTTGCTCACCCTGCCCCTCGTCCTTCGCTCAGCATGCCCTGTGGCATTTTGTCCTTTCAGTGATCTGATCCTATGAAATCTCTATAAAAATAGGTCCCTTCCTGCCCAGCTAATTGGAGGTCTACAGCTCCATACTGCTTCTTGAGATATTCAGATATAAAATCTTCACACTAGTATCTGATTATAATCATTTAGGGAGATATAACATGCAAATTATGGATATTTGTGTTAAAGCCGGAATCAGAAGCCCCAGGGCAGAGTTTGGGAGCTTGTGTTGGTAGTACTCTGACTAGAGGTTCTGATTATTAGCCAGGTTTGGGAACCATTGACCTCAGTCTTGGAGCGCCTCTGTTACCCTCAATTTCATCAAGGGCCTTCCACAGCAAGAGCTTCCCGAATTTGTTGGGGAAGTAGTCTACCTCACATGGGTAAAAAAGTATGATATAAATGAATTGAAACCAAACAAAATGTTGGGTTGAGGACTAAGTACGTATTTGTCTTAAACTTTTTTTTATTAATTATATTGGTACATTTAAGGTACACAATATAATGACATTCATCATTGGAAATTTGCACCTTTACACAATCCATCTTGGTTCTTATTTTTTGCTCATTCTTGTTAAGCCATAAATGTTTTCAAATGTTGCCATCAGCTTCCAGATGTATTATTGCAAATATTGCCCAAACTAATAGAAAAGAACTGCTGTTATTAAACAATGGTTTTATTAGTACTACCTTGTGAATGGGAAATTTTGTGTCACAGGAACAGCAGTGTGTACATTCACAGCCATTGGCTTGGTCATTTTCTTGCTGCCATGGCATAATACCTGACACTGCAACTTAAAAGAGGACAGATTCATTTTGGCTCACAGTTAAGCATCAGTCCATGGTTGGCAGGTTCAAACTCAGAAACAACATAGTAGAAGAGCCTGCCACTGAAAAAAAGCTGGCACCAGGAAGCAGAGAGCAAAGAGGAATACTGAAGGAAGATAGACCTTTCCAGGGCACAGCCCCAGGAACCTGCTCACCCACACCCTACCTCCTAAGAGGACATTCATCACATTTGGTACAGCACCCCTAATCCAGTCACTTCCAAGAGCCCTATGTATGAACACGAGTGATTTAGGGGACATTCTAGAGCTAAACCACAACCGCGATGGAATTGTCTTATGTTTGCAATGTCAATAATGGCCCAGGAATGGTTCAGGTGTTTTTTCCCCACCATGGCAGTGAATCATGTTTTCAGGAACATTAGTACCACACTGCCAATGGGCCAGACATCTCTAAAGTGACTCATTTTTCAAAAGTACATTTAATTTTGTTTCAAGTTTAAGTGTTACCATCATGAGAGACTTGGTTCTTTATGTTTATTTCCTGTTTTCTATTAGATAGTGAATGAAGAAATAGAACAATCTGATCAAAGTGCCAAGTACCATGACAGTGCCTCACCTTGATAAAGATCCTGGATTTGAGACATGCCTACAGAATGCTTGGGTCAAGCCCTACCTATGCTACCATTTATTGTGGGACCGTGAAGGAGTCTGTATCCTCTTTATGTCTTTCTTTCATCATCTGTAAAATGGAAATAACAGTACCTTATGTTGTTATGGGATTAAAGGAGTTAAAAATGTGAACTTCTTTAAAGTGATGGTAGTTAGTAATGGCATGATAATATTTTGGTTATTATAATTACTTTTATGACTGAGTATTAACTGTTATAATAATTACTGTGCAGCCTCGTCTACCACCAAACACATCTTTGTTTTCTCCTGCTCCCTCCCTAAACCACTCTTTTTTTAAAATTAATTTTATTGGTACATTTTAGGTATACAATACAATTACATTCATCATTGGAAATTTACACTTTTCATAATCTCACTTGGTCTTATTTACTTGGCATTCCCCTGCCCTCCCTTCAACGTCTCCACCCTTCCCTATTTACAAAGACTTTGTTTCTGTGTTTTCCTTTTCTCATATTTTTTCTTTTCCCTTCTTTCCTTTCCCCTACCCCTCCCATTTCCCCCACTTTGCCCCTTTTCTTCCTATTTCACATTATGTATTATACCTTTTACTCCTTATTTACACTTTCACTTTCTCACACTAGAGAAACTATTCAGTATTTAAACATGTGTCCTATTTGACTTAAGAGTATTGCCGCAATGTGCATCCACTTAGCTATAAATGTCTCTAATTTCTCATTTTTTGTGACTGAGTAGTACTCCATTTTATAAAAACAGCACATTATCTTTATCCAGTTTCCAGTTGATGGGCAATTGGGCTGCTTCCAAGTTTGAGCTATTACAAATTGTGCTACTATAAATGTGGATGTGCATATATAGCTGTGGTATGATTCTTTTAATTCTTTGGGGAAGATACCCAGCAGGGGAATACCTGGGTCAAATGGGACCTCTGGTCCTAGTTCTTTGAGGTATCTCCATACTTATTTCCACAGTGATTGCACCAGTCTACACTCCCACCAGCAGTGGAGAAGGGTTGCTCTTTCCCCACAGCCATGACAGCATTTGTTATTGGTTGATTTTGTGATAGCAGCCATTCTTTCTAGAGTGAGGTGGAATCTTAGTGTTGTTTTCATTTGCATTTTTCAAATAACCAGTGATATTGAACTTTTTTTATGTGTTTATTTGCTATTTCTACTTCTTTGTCTGAGAAATGTCTGTTCATTTCAGACGTGCATTTTTGAATTGGGATTTTAAATATGGGAGGTCTGATTTTTTTCAAGTTCTTTATAGATTCTAGATAGTAGACCTTTGTCTGAGGGACAGCAGGTGAAACTTTTTTCCCACATTGTGGGTTGTCTCTTCACATTGTTGGTGATTTCCCTGGCTGTGAAGCTTTTTAATAGGAAGTGATCCCACTTGTTAATTGTTTGTGGTAGTTCACAGGAAACTGAGGTTTTGCTCATAAAATCTTTTCCTACACCAATATCTTCAAGAGTTCTACCTAGCCTCTGTTCCAGGTGGTTCAGTGTCTCTGTTTTAATATTTAGATCTTTAATCCATTTTGATTTCAGTTTAGTGCATGGTGAGAGATATAGGTCTAGTTGTAATCTTTGACAAGCTGAAACCCAGTTTTACCAGCAACATTTATAAAAGATGCTATCTTTCCTCTAGTGAGAGTGTTTGGCTGCCTTGTCAAAGATGAGGTGCCTAAGTGTGTCTGGAGTTGTTTCTGCATCTGTTCCACTGGTCCTCAGGCCTGTTTCTTTGCCAGTACCATGCTGTTTTATCACAGTAGCTTTGTAGTATAGTTTCAAGTTGGGAAATTGATACCCCCTGCCATGTATCTGTTGCCTAGAATTGCTTTTGCTATTCTAGGTCTCTTCTTGTTTCAAATGAATTTTTGGATTGTTTTCTCGAGGTCTGTCAAGTATGCCACTGGAATTTCAATTGGGATTGCATTGAATCTATGTAGCAGTTTTGGAAGTATAACCATTTTCAATATGTTGATTCTTCCTACCCAAGAGCAGGGTATGTCTTTCCATTTTCTGATATCATCTTCAATCTCTGTTTCCAGAGTGCTATTGCTTTCAGAGAAGAGGTCTTTGATTTCTTTCATTAGGTTGATTCCTAGGTATTCAGTTTTTTGGGTGCTATTGTGAAAGGAATTGTCTGCCCTATTTCTCTCTCAGTAAGTCTGCTGTTGTTGTAGAGGAAAGCTATTGGTTTTTGTGTGTTGACCTTGAATCCAGCTACTTTACTGAATTTGGTTATTAAGTCTAGAAGACTTTTGGTGGAGTTCTTGGGGTCTTCTACATAGAGTGTCATGTCATCTGCAAATAATGACAATTTGACTTCTTCATTTCCTATCTTTATTCCTTTTATTTCTTTCTCTTGTCTAATTGCTGTGGCTAATGTTTCTGAAACTATATTGAACAGGAGTGCTGATAGTGGACATCTTTGTTTTGTTCCTGATTTTACTGTGAAGGATTTCAGTTTTTGACCATTTAGTATGACATTGGCTGTTGGTTTTGCATAGATGGGTTTTATCAGATTGAGGTAGAGACTGTCTATTCCGGTTTTTTGTAGGGTTTTTATCATAAATGGATGTTGAATTTTGTCAAATGCTTTTTCTGCATCTATGGAGACAATCATATGGTTTTTGTCCTTGGCTCTATTGATATAGTATATTACAATGATTGATTTGCATATGTTGAACCATTCCTGCATCCCTGGGATGAATCCCACTTAGTCAGGGTGTATGATCTTCTTGATGATTTTCTGCATTCTATTTGCCAGTATTTAGTAAGAATTTTTGCATCTATGTACATTAGTGAGATTGGCCTATCATTCTCTTTTTTGGTTGAGTCTTTCTCTGGTTTGGGGATCCAGGTGATGCTTGCTTCCAGGAATTAATTCGGGAGAATTGCTTCCCTTTCAATTGCATTGAAGAGTTTACAGTAGTGGCAGTAGTTCCTCTCTAAATGTCATGTAGAATTCAGTGGTGAAGCCATCAGGACCTGGACATTTCTACTTGGTAAGTTTTTAATTATGTTTTCAATTTCATCAGTTGATATTGGGTTTTTTAGAATGTTTAGGTCTTCTTCGTTCAACTCTGGTAATTTATACATGCCTAGGAATCTGTCCATTTCTTCTGTGTTTTCCATCTTATTGGTGTATAGGTTTTGGAAGTAGGTATGGATGATTCTCTGGATTTCTGCTGGGTCCATTGTAATTTCACCCTTTTTATTCCTAATTGCATGGATTTGGGCCTTTTCTTTCCTTTTCCTGATAAGGTTGACTAAGGGTTTGTCAATTTTGTTTATTCTTTTAAAGCACCAACTCTTTGCTTCATTGATTTTTATATCATTCTCTTAGTCTCCATTGTATTGATTTCTGCTCTGATCTTTATAATTTCCTCCCTTGTATGAGCTTTGGGTTTGTCCTGCTCTTCTTTTTCTAGAAGCTTGAGGTTCAGCATCAGATTGTGTAATTGAGCTCACTCTGCTTTCCTACTGTGAGTATTCATTTCTATAATTTTCCCATGTAAGACTGCTTTTGTTGTGTCCCATAGATTTCAATATGTTGTACTGACATTGTCATTTAATTGTAGGAACTGTCTGACTTCTTTAATTTCCTCTGTGACCCATTTGTTATTCAGAAATGTGTTGTTAAGTTTCTATGTGTTTATGAAATTCTTGAGTTTCTTTTGGTATTGATCTCCAATTTCATCACATTATGGTCTAATAACATACAGGGGATAACTTCAATTCCTTTCCACTTACTTAAACATGTTCTATGAATGATTATATGGTCTATTTTGGAGGAAGGCCCATGTGCAGCTGAAAAGAATGTGTATTCTGATTTTGTGTGGTGGAACACTCTGTAAACATCTGTTAAGTTCATTTGTTCAAGAGTTTGATTAAGTTCTCGTATTTCGTTGTTTATTTTTTGTTGAGTTGATCTATCTATTTGTGACAGTGGGTTATTGTATTAGTGCCTATTGGATTTTTCATGTCCATTAGTATTTGTTTTATATAGTTGGGCCCACTAGTGTTTGGTACATATATATTAATGAATTTCATCTCTTCCTCTAGGATTGTTCCCTTTATAAGGATGTAGTGTCCTTCTTTGTCTCTCTTAATCAGTGTTGTTTGAAATCCACTTGATCTGCAAAGACGATAGTTACTCCTGCTTTGTTTCGAGTTCCTGTCATATGGAGTATTGTTTTCCACCCTTTAACTTTCAGTCTATGAGTTTCTTTTTGAATTAAGTGTATTTCTTGTATGCAGCATATTGTTGCATCTTGCTTCTTGACCCATTCTGCCAGTCTATTTCTTTTGATTGGTGAATTGAGACCATTAACATTGATGGTTATAACTGATATGAATTGACTTATCATTGTCATGACTTTCTTTTAGTTGCATTCTCCCCCTTTGCTTTTAGTTTCTTGTCGTTCCCAATGGATTCATTCTGCTGGGCTTCCTGGGGTTGTGATCCTCACTGTCTTTTCCTAGGATATTGTCTAAAATTTTTTGGAGTGCTGGTTTGGTATTCATGAAGTTCCTAAGGTGCTGTTTGTCATGAAAGTATCTTATTTCTTGATCAATTTTGAAAGATAGTTTTGCAGGGTACATTAATCTGGGTTGGAGGCTGTTTTCCTTTAGGCCTTGAAATACATCACTCCAAGCTCTTCTTGCCTTGAAGGTTTCCATTGAGAAGTCAACTGTGATTCTGATGGGCTTTCCTTTGTATATGATTTGTTTCTTTTCTCTAACTCTTGTAGAATTTTGCTCTTCTGTTGGGTTTCTGGAATCTTAACTATTATATGCCTATGTGTAGATTTTTTTTGATCAAGGCTAGTTGGAGTTCTATATGCCTCACTTCTCTGTATGTCAAGTTCTTTCCCCCTGCTTGGGAAGTTTTCTGCCATCACTTCTGTGAACAGTTTTTTTTGTTTGTTTGTTTTGTTTTTTATGCCATCTGCACTCTCTCCTCTTTCTTTATTGACTCCAGTCAGTTTTATGTTATTCTTCTTTGCATTGTCTAGCAGCTGTGGGGTTGATTTCTTGTGGTCCCTTACTATTTTAAAGAAATCTTTCTTTTCCTGGTCACTATTTTCAATCTTATCTTCTATATCTGAAATTCTGTCCTCACATTGGTTCATTCTGCTGTGTAAACTTTCAATGGAGTTTTTAATCCCCTGGAAATCTGTTTGCATCTGTTTTATGGATTCCATTTGTTTCCTATGTTGGGATTCCATCATGTTTCTCAGCTCCTCTAATTTTTTATCTGTGTCCTCTCTAGATTTATTAATCATGTCTTGCTCTATGGGCACAATGTCACTGTTATCTGAGAAATTGTTTCTGTTTTCATTTTTTCCAGATCCTCTTTGTTGCCAGTTCAGGAAGTCCAGGTGGTTGAGTATCAGATTGTTCCATCTCATCTCCCTTTGGGGTTGCTGTAGGTGATCTGGAAGTCTGGTTCTGAGACTTGCTTATATGTCTTCTCATTTTACCGGGGAAGGGGTGTGTGTGTGCTTCTGGCACCCATGTGGCTCACCTTCTTGGTGCTGGGGGGGGGCGCTCTGCTCCTCTGTGCTGGGGCACTGGTACGGTGGCCTGTACCATACAAGGTGAACTTGAAGTGAGTTCTAAGAAAATCATGAGGATAGAAGGCAAAAAAAAAAAAAAAAAAATCCAGCAAAGAGAAAATATTCAGGCCTCATGAAGACTTCTAGATTTGCTCTAGGAATTGGAAGTTTGTCAAATATCTTCTGTTCTGGAATTGGCTGTGAACATTTATTTATGCTTCTAAGATAATGTGTAACATCTTTACGTTCAGGTCAAAAGGAAGAAATTAGACTTCATGAAGGATTAAGAAACACTTCTCAGAGAAATGTTTTTGAGTTAGCACTGAGGAACTAATCTGTGGAGTTTAGGAAGTAAATCTGGATTGTAAAAACACAAGTTATAAATTTTTCATTTCAGATTCTGCTTCTAAAATTGAAGTTAGAGGAACATCCAAAGGTGAAATGATAATGATGGCAGTCTGTAATTGTTTCCAATAGAGGACCTGATAGTCAGAAGATTGAAACTGAGTGTTTTATATAAGGGGCTGTTTATAGCCCTCAGCCTCAGTGGCCAGGAAAAAGTTATGTCATTCAAAAAGATAGCACATATTCAAATAAATCAAAAACACACAAAATGGTAAGTTAAATACTTCATGGATTTTTTTAAAGTTCAAGGAAAATATTTTTACTAAATTCAAACTACTGTTTTGACATCAAGGGCTAGCATCTTATTTATGACTTAAGGACCAGTTAGGGCAGAGTTTATGGCCAAAGAGAAAAACATTCTTTAAAAGTTAATATTCTTTTGGAGGGCCTCAGTCTCTCTCAACAAGAGATTTTTCTTGATAGCTGTTATAAATCTACATTGTTTTTATTCTGAACTTTCTAGATATGGGAATTGTCACAAGCTTTCTTTCCTTGAGGTTAAAGATGAGGAGAAAGGGAAAACAACCAAACATGGATTTGAAGCTAAGAAGTGAAGGTTTAATACAAACTTTAGTGCGCATTAAATATATGATCTTTGCTAAATTGTATACAGTCTTATAGATACCATCATCTATAAAAATGAGGAAACAACTTCAGTTCTATGCCTGTGTTTAGGATTAAATGAAGTAAAATATACAAAAATGTGTACTACAGTGCTTGGACTATAGTGTGCCTTCTATAATGTTGGTTTCCTTTCTTCTGAAAATACTTTCTGATGACCTACTTTGAGCCCTTAGACAGGTAATGTATCTTAAATTGTGACACAAGGTCCCCTAAATTGTACCTATCTCTGATGAGTTGCCTAATAACTAGGATACCATTTTGAACAGAATTGGGTTTTTGCCTCAACAAAGGGGGATAAAAAATGCTCTACCAATGAGGAAGAGTAGTGTAAGAGTTGTAGGAAATTAGGATATAAGGTGACCATCAAAAACTACAATGATGGTGAAGTACTAAAAAAAGAGGGGTCAAGCAGTTTACACCTGTCAGGAACATCTGACAGACCTGTAGAGTAGCAAAGATTATTCTAGATCTGTAAGATTTCTTAAGCAACGTACCAAGTGAAAACAAGGTCTGTTCTAATGAGTGAATATATGAGACAATTAGAAAGCAGGATTTATGAAATGGACTGTTAGAGTGGCTGCATGCTAAACATAAATTAGTTTGAGGATGGATGGTTTCAGATGCTTAGCTGATCACTTTGGGTTTTATTGTAAACCACAGAATAATTTTGAACTCCTTGGAGTATTTAAGTAACAGATGAAATAAATATTCTAGAAAAAGTAGTCGTATGCAGAATTGATTATGCTTATGGTATACTATATCGAGGTATAAGTGTCAGAAAACTGTTGTTGTTGGATACTGGGGATTGGACCCAGGAGGATTGCACTGAGCTACATCCCCACATTTGCATATTCTTAGCCCACTCCCCTTTAAATTTTGAAGTGGAGGTTTCACTAAATAGCTAAATTGCCCTGACTGGACTCAAACTTGCCATTCTTCTGCCTTATCCTCCCAGAGTGCTGGGGTTCCAGGCCTGTACCAGCACACTTGGCTCTAGAAACCTCTTGATAAAACCCTGTGGGAAATATCTTCCTGTTCTTTTAATGTTAAGATGTATTTAAAGCAGGAAAGTATTATTTCTTGTCAATGTAAATACAATACTCTATTATTTTAGATATATCAGTAAGCTTGGAATTCTTTAAGATCATTTTTTTCCCATTAAGGTTATTGGTACATTTTAAGTATAAAATACAGTTATATTCATCATTGGGATCATGTACCATTACATGAGTGTCTTGGTTCTTATTTTATTACCCTTCCCTTGCCCTCCCTTCACCCCCTCCACCCTTCCCTATTTGCAAACACTTTGTTTCCATTTTATTCCTTTTCTCATCTTTTTTCTTTTCCCTTTTTTCCTTTCCCCTACCCCTCCCACTTCCCCTGCACATTTAGACCTTTTCTTCCTGTTACACAATATCAATTATACATTTTTAAAATTACAATATCAAGATCTAGGAGACATTACGACAGATTTTACTGAATTTAAAAGGATATAGAAAGCATATTACAAAAATCTTTTTGAAATAAATTTGACAACTTCTAAGAAGTACCTTGGAAGATAAATTAATGAAACTAACTCTGGAGGAAATATAAAATTTGAATAGCACCTATTAAAGAAAGCATATTCCTAGCTTGAAAACCTACCTATATGACAACCACAGGCTCATATACATTATAACTGATAAATTATATCAAACAATTAAAGCAGAAAAAAGAAGGAACAATTCTCCCCTCATTTTAGGAACTCAATATTGTGCTAATCCTAAAACTAGATAAAGATAATAGAAGAAAAAAGTATGAACATAGATAGAAATTTGTTTAACAAAACAAACTCTTAGAAGTCAGATCTGGCAGTATGTAGAAAGTGGTTTTGTTATAGGGATGGCAGTGTTGGTTCAGCATTGGAAGATCCACCCCCAAAAGTCATCATTTTAACAGAAGAAAGGAAAAAGCCATATGATCCTGTCACTAGTTGGAGAAAAAGTATTGGACTAAATTCTACAGCTGTTCATGGTAAAAGCTATCAGGAGACTAGAAGTAGAACAGAATCTTCTCAACAGATTAAACACATGTACTCCATACTTCCAGTGAGAGCACCTTATATGAATGGAGAAGATACAATGCTTTCTCCTTAAGGTGGGGAACAAGGGCAGATATGCTTACTCTTTTTCTGTCCGTTAAACTTCGGAATCTAGGCCCCACCAAAATAGTCTGGCAATAAAATGACACAATTAGGACAGGATTGGCAAGGTAGAAGCAAAATCTTTATATGTAGATGAAATGATCATCTACAGAGAAAATACTAAGAAATCTCTAGAAGCCCCTAGAACTTGTATTTGAATTTAGTAGGATTAGAAAACACAAGGTATATATAAAAATTCAGGCCTATGTATACTTGCTATAAATGAAGAATTGGATATTGAAATTTAAAAGTTATGTAGGAGTACAAAGGACTCACAAAAGATTAAAAAACAAAAACAAAAACAAAAACGGTGTTGGAAGATGTTTAGTACCTAATTTTAAGACTTTTTCTAAGGCTACAGTAATCAAGGCAGTGTTGGTGTAAGGAAAGACATATAGATCAATGGAATAACACAGAGAATCTAGAAATAGAATCATACATATATGGTCCACTGAGTTATGAAGGATTATTTAACATTAGCATTTTATAGAATATAAACTCAATTCAAGAGCCGAGGAAGAGACAGTATTTTCAGCAAACAGCACTAGAACACCTGGTATCTGTATATAAAAAATTAACCTCAACACTTTATTTCCATACATTAAAATAACTTGAAGGGTTCTATGAACCTAAATATGAAAGCCTAAAAGTATAAAACTTTAAGAAGAAATTATAAGGGAAAATATTTATGAATTCAGAGTAGGCAAGAACTACCTAGGATACAAAAGACATGATGTATAAAAGAAAAAATTGATAAATGAGATTCCATCAAAATTTAGAACTTTAAATGACATCATTAAAATGAAAAGTAGTTCTTAAACAGACCATATTTACAATGAATATTACCTATGACCAGAATATATAAAGAATTCTTAGAGCTCATTAACAGACAACCCAATTAAAAAGTAGACATGGGAAGATGATAAATAGCCAGTATAGCACAAGGGAAGGTGTGCAACTCTAGAATCAGAAAAATACTAATCAGTACAATAATAAGATTGAATTATACACTCATTAGGGAGATGAAGTTAAAAGTTTTAAAAGCCTTGTCATGACTTTTTCTTTTTCTTGGATTCTCCCCCTTTGCATTTAATTTGTCACGCCCAATGGATTCGTTCTGCTGGGTTTCCTGGGGTTGTGATCCTCATTGTCTTTTCCTAGGGTATTGTCTAAAATTTTTTGCAGTGCCAGTTTAATATTCATGAAGTTCCTGAGGTGCTCTTTATCATGAAAGTATCTTATTTCTCAATCAATTTTGAAAGATAGTTTTGCAGGGTACATTAATCTGGGTTGGAGGCTGTTTTCCTTTAGGGCTTGAAATACATCACTCCAAGCTCTTCTTGCCTTGAGGGTTTGCATTGAGAAGTCTGCTGTGATTCTGATGGGCTTTCCTTTGTATGTGATTTGTTTCTTCCTCTCACTGCCAGTAGAATTTTGTTCTTCTGTTGGATTTCTGGAATCCTAATTATTATATGCCTATGTGTAGATTTCTTTTTGATCAAGGCTAGCTGGAGTCCTATATGCCTCACTTATCTGTATGTCAAGTTCTTTTCCCCTCCTTGGGAAGTTTTCTGCCATCACTTCTGTGAACAGTTTTTTTTATGTCATCTGCACTCTCTCCTCTTTCTTCTTTGACTGCAATCAGTCTTATGTTATTCTTCTTTGCATTGTCTACCAGCTGCTGGATTGATTTCTTATGTTCCTTTACAATTTTAAAGCAATTTTTCTTTTCCTGGTCACTAATTGCAATCTTTTCTTCTATATCTGACATTCTATCCTCACATTGGTTCATTCTGCTGCGCAGAACTTTGATGGAGATTTTAATATCCTGCAAATCTGTTTGCATCTGTTTTATGGATTCCATTTGTTTCCTATGTTGGGATTCCATCATGTTCTTCAGATCCTCTATTTTTTTTATCTGTGTCCTCTCTAGACTTATTATTCATGTCTTGCACCATGAGCACAATCTTTGCTGTTATCTGAGTAATTATTTCTGATTTCATTTTTCCCAGATCCTCTTTTGTTGCCAGTTCAGAGAGTCCAGGTAGTTGAGTATCAGATTGTTCCTTCTCATTTCCCTTAGGGGTTGCTGTAGGTGATCCAGAAGTCTGTTTTTGAGGCTTCTTTATGTGTCTTCTCATTTCCACATGGGTGAGGGGCGCTTCTGGTGCCCACGTGGCTCACCTTCTCTGCCCTAGGGGCTTGGGATGGCAGCAGGAGAGCTTCCTTCCTGGTGCTGGGACCGGCTCAGCTTCTCTGCCCTAGAAGCATGGGATCTCTTCAAGATCATTTTTTATACCTAGTAGAGCTAAGGGGACAGTTTTTGGTACAAAAAATCGATGAAATTTGGGAGGAAAGGGTGGAGTAAGCATTTTGGACGTTCTTTCATTCTCCACAAATAGCACAGCTTTGGCATCAAACAGAGCTTTGCTACAGTTGCGTTGTGTTCTTGCTTTGGTCCTTTGATGTGGTTACTTCTCTGAATGTCAGTTTCTTCACAAATGAATAGAAGAAATTATGACTACTTCTCAAAGTTTTTGTTGCTGCTGCTGCTGTTTTTTTTTAAGCAATATAAAACTATTCATTGACCACTGCTCACCAATATTTACAATAAAGGAAACAATATACAGTAGGATAACATTCTGACTACTACAAAGTTATTTTCCTGCCTTCTGTTGAAACAGTAATCCAAAAACTGAAAAGATTGAGGCCACATGTAAGGAACAAGTTGGGGTCAAGAAAAACATGCAGTTCAATAATTTAGATTACAAGTTTGTTCACTCATTTATTCTAGCAAGTCCTTAATTGTGGCCACCTCTAGCCACTCAGTAGGTTTCCATGACCCAAGTCTTAGACATCCACGAATCCTGACTTTTGAGTACAGAGTTCAACTTCTTGTTAAGGAATGGGTCATGAGGAATCTTTAATGTTCCCTTACCAAATCTTCCTTAGCTAATTCAAACAAACCAGGTTTTGACTAGTTACCTTATTTGGGTGGGGAACTTGTTGGTAGTGATACAATGTTTCTTTTCAGGAATTTTGAGAGCAAACTGCTCCATTTTTGTGACAAAGACATAGATACAGCTGATACAGCTCTTTTGAAAATACTCACTTTAAACTGCTCAATTAATCACAAAATCATCTATTTAACTTGAAAGGTTATGACTTCAGGAAAATTTTCAATTTAACTGTAAGGGATTTATTTCTTAGGTTGCTCAGAATGATGGCACCTCAAACATGGGTTGACCACTCACAGTTTTTGTTTTGGTGAATGTTTAAAAACAAAACAAAAACCATCTACATAAGTATTTTATTTATGCACAAACAAAAAACTCAGAATGGCCCTTAAGCATGTGAGATAAAATTGAGTTCTGTTTCATTTTGACTATGGATAATCTTCCCAATATTTAGAAAAGCAGAGGAAATATATTAGGCTATCAAATGCTGTTTTCTGATAAAGGAAGCAACTACAAAAGATTTTTTTTCTCATTTTTTTTTTCTTTTCCCTTCTTTCCTTTCCTCTACCCCTCCCACTTACCCTACTTGTTTGGACCTTTTCTTCCTATTCTATTTATCACTTATACATTTTGATCCTTATCCACATTTTTAGCTTTTCACACCAGAGAAACTATTCGGTATTTACACATTTGTCCTATTTATTTCACTTAAGAGTATGGACTCAATGTGCATACATTTAGCTATAAATGCCTCTGGTTTCTCATTCTTCATAGCTGAGCAGTACTACATTTTATACAAAAACCACATTTTCTTTATCAAGTCTCCAGTTGATGGGCAATTGGGCTGTTTTCAAATTTTAGCTATTACAAACAGTGCCGCTATAAACATGGGTGCACATACATAGCTGTGGTATGATATTTTTAATTCTTTGGGGAAGATACTCAGTAGAGGAATAGCTGGCTCAAATGGGATCCCTCATCCTAGTTGTTTGAGGTATCTCCATATTGATTTCTACAATGGTTGCCCTAGTCTGCATTCCCACCAATAATGGAAAAGGGTTCCTTTCTCCCCACAACTCCACCAGCATTTGTTATTGGTTGATTTCTTGATACCAGCCATTCTTTCTGGAGTGAAGTGGAATCTCAGTGTTGTTTTCATCTGCATCTCTCGAATAACCAGTGATGTTGAACACTTTTTCATATGTTTATTTGCTGCTTTTGTATGTATGTGTGAGAAATGTCTGTTCATTTCAGATGCCCATTTTTGGATTGAGTCTTTATATATGGGAGCATCTGATTTTTTTGAGTTCTTTATATATTTTAGATAGTAGACTTTTGTCTGAGCAACAGGTGGTAAATTTTTTCCCCACATTGTAGGTTGTCTGTTAGCTCTGGTGGTGTTTACTCTTGCAGTGCAGAAGCTTTTTAATAAGATGAAATCCCAGTTGTTGATTCTTTGTGCTAGTTCCCATGCTACTGAGGATTTGTTCATAAAGTCTTTTCCTATGCCTATGTTTTCAAGAGTTCTACCTAACTTATCTTCCAGCAAGTTTAGTGTTTCTGTTTTAATATTTAAATCTTTAATCCACTTCAATTTTCGTTTAGTGCATGATGAAAGATAGGGGTCTAATTTTAATCTTTGACAGGTTGAAATCCAGTTTTTCCAGCACCATTTATTAAAGAGGCTATCTTTCCTCCAGTGAGGATGTTTGGATCCTTTGTCAAAGATGGGGTAGCTGAGTATTTCTGGAGTTGTTTCTGTATCTTCTAATCTATTCCATTGATCCTCAGGTTTATTTCTTTGCCAGTACCATGCTGTTTTTATCACAGTAGCTTTGTAGTAGAGTTGCAAGTTAGGGATTGTGATACCCCCATCACGTCTCTGTTGCCTAGAATTGTTTTTGCTATTCTAGTTCTCTTCTGGTTCAAAATGAATTTTTGGATTGGTTTCTCTAGTTTTGTGAAATATGCTGTTGGGATTTCAATCGAGATTACATTGAATTTACATAGCAGTTTTGGAAGTATGGCCATTTTCACTATATTGGTTCTTCCTCTCCAGAAACAGGGGATGTCTTTCCAATTTCTTATATCCTCTTTGATCTCTTTTTTTAGAATGCTGTAGTTTTCAATGTAGAGGTCTTTTACCTCCTTTGTTAGATTGATTTCTAGATATTTCTCTTTTTTTTGGATGCTATTGTGAAAAGAATTGTTTCCCTAATTTCTCTCTCAGTGAGTTTGTTATTTGTTTTCAAAAGGCTTTTTGATTTTTGAGTGTTGACCTTGTATCCAACTACTCTACTGAATCTGTCAATTAAGTCTAGAAGTCTTTTGGTGGATTTTTTTGGGTCTTCTGTGTAGTGTATCATATTGTCAGCAAATAATGACAGTTTAACTTCTTTTTTCCTGTCTTTATTCCTTTTAATTTTTTTCACTTGTCTGGTTGCTGTGGCTAATGTTTCCAGAACTGTATTGAACAGGAGTGGTGATAGTGGACATCCTTATATTATTCCTTATTTTAACGTGAAGATTTTCAGTTTTTGACCATTTAGTATGATGTTGGCTGTTGATTTTTCATAATAGCCTTTGTCAGGTTGAGATAAAGACGATCTATTCCAATTTTCCTTGGTGTTTTTAACATGAATGGGGGTTGGATTTTGTTGATTGCTTTTTCTGCATCTATTGAGATGATCATATGTTTTTTGTCCTTGGCTTGGTTAATATACTGTATTACATTTATTGATTTACATATGTTGAGCCATTCTTGCATCCCTGGGATAAATCCAGTTTGATCAGGGTGTATGATCTTCTTGATTATCCTCTGTATTCTGTTTGCCAGTATCCTATGGAGGATTTTTGTATCTATGTTTATTAGAGAGATTGACCTATAGTTCTCTTTTTTGGTTGTGTCTTTCTCTGATTTACAAAAGCTTTTTATTTGTTCAAAGCAACCAGTGCTATGGATGCAAAACAAATAAAACTCAACAACTTCCCCAAATACTATTTTCAAAACCAACATACTAAACTTGATTTTCATTAGAATGCTGTTCTTTTCACACTAGTAAATCAAAATCCAAGACACACACACACACACACACACACACACATTATATATATATGTTATTGAGCTTCATCTTCTGGACAGGAATGCCAAGATAGTCTCTCTTCATAAAAAGCAATTACGATTTGAGAACATTTCACATTTGCCTCTTTTGCCAGCACCAATTCAGCCTAATCTGAATCTTTCCATTTCATGAGAAATATCAATTTCCACTTTGTCTGTGGCACCAATTCGGGTTCGAGACCTCTAGCAAAGCCTCTAGGTTTGTCAGCAGCATCTCTTTTCTTCTTTGATTTGCCAGCATCAGATTCACTGTCAGATAAAGATTTTCTTTTTTGTACCTTTTTTTTCTTTACCAGCTTTTTGGGAATTAAGAAATGCTTCAATTAATCCTGGACAATCTAAATTTTCTTCAGGTTCCTATGTATCTTCAGCATCTGTAAATCCCTGCCACTTCAGAAAATACTCCACCTTCCCATTCACTATACAATGGTCCACAAATTCTTCAGGGCCTTCTTCCTCAACTTTTTTACTTTTTTCATTTTGTTTCTTTCCAATTTTTTGCAGTGTAGTTTTATTGAACGCCATTTTTAATTGCAGACTTGAGCTGTTATTCACTGCCTTGGATGCTCACTTCGAGGGTCCATAACACCTCTGCCTGTGAGCCTGCAGCTCCACTCCTGTTGTTGTTTTAAGACAAAGTCTAACTATGTAGTTTGGGCTGTTCTTAAACTCAGTATAGCACAGGTTCTCCTCAAATTCATAGTAATACTCCTACACCCACCACTCCTGACGAGCCTCATTTTATTTTATCATCATCGTCGTCATCATCGTCGTCGTCATCATCATCATCATCATCATCATCATCATCATCATCATCATCATCAGTTTTTGAGCCAGAGTCTCACTATGTAGCCCAGGCTGGCCTTGAACATGCAGTGATCCTCTTCCCTCAGTCTTGCAAGTGCTGAGGGCTGGGATTATAGAAAGGCAACCCCATGCCTGGCCAAGAGTCTTTATATTAAATGAGATATTCAGCTATGTCACAATACCTAGCATATAGTAAATACTCAATTGATGCTACTTACTTTCTTTTGGCCAACATTTTTATTAGTGTATACGGTTATGCAGATTAATGGGTTTAATTTGAGCAGATTTGAAAATATGCATAATGCACTTTAATCATCCCCATCACTCCCTTGTGCCACATTGTCTTCTTTTCACATTTTTTGAAGGGAATCAGTGTGTATAGTACATTTTTATTATACTTTCTTTCATTGGTGAATGAAAGTAGCAACCGGAAAAGTCAGATATAGATTACTCCCAAAGTGATGGTTAGGGAAATTGTCTTGATGAAAATTAATCATTAGCTGTCTTTTATTTTTAGTTTATGACAGAAAAGGATAATTTTACAAGTCAAGCAAAAATCCTGGTTATCATCCTTAGATTACTTTTGCTTTGAATTTATTTCTCTATTCAAATTATTTGTCCCATGGTTCTTTTGTTGGCTAGGGAAAAGGGCATGCCTGTATATCTCTTCTTGTATAAAACTTGTGTGTGGTAGTGTTTGTTATAGTTTTGGTCTAGTGTCCCCTCAAAGCCTCATGTGATCATAGGTGGTTTTTTCAGAGGTGGCTGGATCTAGAGTGTGTGATGCTGGGATCAAGGGTGTGTGATTACTAAATCAGTCCACTGATTGGTTTGGCACTGCCCTAATTCCAGTAATCTAGTTAAGATAAAAGAGGCAGAAGGACCCTGTTAAGGTTCCCTTGTTGCTTTTGCTACCATGTGGGCTCTATGAACTGTTTCTCCTCTCTGACACCCCTCTGCCATATGCCACTCTGCTTTGGAGCTGCTGGTTATGGACTGAAACCTCTACAAACAGTGAGCTAATAAACCCTTTTCCCTTTAACTTTGGGTGCCAGGTATTTTTTCCTAGCAATGAGAGAAAAGCAATTAAGACACTATTTCTCATCATCTTGACTTTGAGAGTAAGTTCAGGCTTATAATTTTCCAGCTGAGGAAGCCAAGGTGGAAGATTAAGTATCCGTGTCATTATCGCTCAGCTGATAGAGGTGTTCAGTCGACTGAGCTGTGAGCCAAAGAGTTTTTATATGAAAAGAACATTTTGATGTGAATTGTAGTCTTTGAAATATGAGTTTCACCACCAAAAATTGCAGTCTTCACTGTTAACCTCTTCTTGAAAGTTAAAGCAAGTTACAGTTACTGGAGACTCCATTAATTTATAAGGCAGAGCAAATTTTTCAAGCATATAAACTTCATGCAGAAACCACACACTACAGCCTAGAGTTTGGATGGGGCTGTAAATACATCTGGTGTTTTGGTACCCTAATTTAATTGATCCAATCTAATCAGAATGTGGGGCACACAAATGAATCATGATTTTAATGTTCTAATTTGTTGGAGTTCAGTTTGTTCATTGAGTGAGAATAATAATGTACAGTTTTCCCCATAAGTATTACTGTTTTACCTCACACCCAAGCAACTCTGAATTGACCTTGGCAATGGAAAGCGAAAACTCATTTACCCTGGAAGGAGAAGAGCTATTTCCTTCCAAATCCTACGAATATTTTGCAGGCTTCGAACAATAGATGGCAGAAGTGCTCTTGTTAAGATTTTCTGAGTTGCCAAGGAGAGCAACTTTTTCTTCTGACAGTGATGATGAACTCTCCTAATTAGTCACCCATACACATGAAAGCCACATAGGATGTTTTAATTGAAAGAGATACGTACTTTGAAATCCACAGGGAACTTGTTTTTACAATATCGATGGCTTGGCCAGGGATGCTTTTTATGAGGCTTGCCTATTCATTTCAGTAATGGACTGGAGTCATCTAGGGCTTCCTCTCACCATTCATCAAGAAGAGTTGGAGAAAAGTGAACTCTGGAGTTAAACCCTGACAGAGCATCATCAGTTCGATACTGAAAATCTTTGCTTGAGCATTACATATCTAAGGAAAGACAGAAAAAGACAATTTCCTGCATTTTTTTCTTTCTCATAATTAAGGAAAGGAAAAATGTATTTTTTACTATATAGCCAAGAAACCTAATTATGAAATAGTCCTCAATAATAATCTAATGAGCAAAATCTAGTTTAAGTGATACTCAACTCTAACTATGCCTCAATATTATCTGAATATTATCAAAAAAATTAATAAGCAAATTCTGGACATGATCCCAACCACACTGAGTCAAAAATCCCTGAGACATCTCTGTATTTGAAAGCTCTATGATGATTCTGAAGTATCAAATTTTACCCTTGAGTAATGTTGGTAACCCTGGAATCAGAGTCACCCTACATATGTTAACTGCTTTGGAAGCATAAAAGAACCACATTTCCAAATCTATTTTTATGCTGAGCCAAACTGTAGACAAGCAAATCTTATTGATCACTTTTCTGTGTTAAGGACTTCTGGGCTAAAGATGTGACAAGAAATATAAAGCTTGAATAGATTTAACTGTAGATTCAAATAGTTCAGTGGATTTTCCAAAGCAAAGCACTAAATTACAGCTCTTGCTTTATCAAGGTTGGGAAAGCTTTTGGATCTGGATCTCCTGAGAAATACTAACCTGAATATGGAATATGGCACTGGCATCATGAGTCACAGAGAGCACAACATGAGAGAGGATAGGATGTAATCAAGAGGGGGAAGGGCTCTTAATCTTTATCAGAGAATGGAAGGGGCCCAGAGACTTCTTGGGATTCTCAGCTCTCTTTCCCAACTCTGTCTTAGAAAGCTGGTCAGGCTCTCTGCTCAGCATGGAAAAGCCAGTGGTAAATATAGAACTGTAAGAGTAGGGATGGAAAAGCTGAATGCTGTCTTTTTAGTAGTGCATATAAACCCTGAGTGATCCAGAGCAGAAGCCAGGTCCTCTCACCCTGAACACTCACTTTTCTTTTTGTACAGGTCTTGTGGGTTTATGAAGTTGTGCCTGACACTCCAAGATCCTGCAATGGAAGGATGCAGATCAAAAAGTGCTATTAATAGCCAAATGTAAGTGAATCCAATATGCACGATTATAATTTTCCCAGTAATTTGGTCTGTTATTTTAATGTCACATAGGCATGGCTTAAATTATCACTTGCTTCAAATAGATTGTTTTTAACAACTAATCACTTTGGTGAAAAAATCAATTGAATTTATAATTTCCTAACAGGAAGTACCAAAACCTCTGATTTCCTTAGCTTTTATCTTTAAGTACATGTGTTGGCAAGGCAGCCCTCACTATCTTCAATTATTGAAAAATACCCCAAATAACAAGATTTTCTACTTATTTTTTTAATTTCTGGAGTAGCAAACCATCTCTCTGTTTTTTATTAAACTATTTAGATTTTTTTCTCTCTTAATACTTTAGTAACACATTATTAGGACTTTAAAGAACTTGAGTACTGAATTCAAGAAATACAATGAACATGTATGTCAGGAATATTTTTTATTCTCTGTTTAATCTCTGCTTCAGAAAACAGCCTTGCTCGGCTTTCCAATACCTTCAGGAATACTTATCAGCATAGATGATGACTACATTACAGATGAGGCATACAATCTATAGGGAAGAGCCTTCGCTAACAAAGATAGTCAGATATTTACAATAACTAGAATTATCAAGTTTTGCTTACTATCACTATGCAGGGTATGGAGTAGAAATAACAAGATCTCCTTATTCACTGATACCTGAATCTAAACTTCTACTGAACCATAAAGAAACATTTGTTTCTCAAACTACAATTTCTCATTACAGCTATTTTTGGAAATTGCAATTATTTTTCAGGGGAATCTAGCATAAATATTTCACTGGAAGTTAGTCAAACATGTGTAGCATTAGCTAGGAGAAAGATTTGCTGGCAACATGTAAATTTATTTGCCACTAGTGTTCAATAATGCTTTTCATCAAAATCACAGGAAATATTTATTTTCATTCCAAAAAAGCATTCACAAAAGGCTTTTTAAATTGGGTGGAGGTGATATTGTATTATCTTTGAAAAATGGCAGACAGTTTATATGTGCAAACACTGAAAGTATAAAATCATCAGACAATAGGCAGGCATTGGTAAAATTGAAGCAGATAATGAATAAATCCTTATTTAATTCTCTATTTACAACTAAGTTTATGATTAGCTTATTTGCTTATATTAAAGCCAGAGATTTACTTTGATTAAACACAAAACACATGTATCTCTTGTTTTTAAATTTTAATTAAGTAATCAATTATAAATAAATAAGATACCTACATTTCATACATGTTAATATTTTTATCTATTAAGAGTGAATGCCTTTATTTGGTATGCCGATAAATCAATGTATCACATTTATAATTAAAATGTCAAAGAGGATGCATGAAATCTCTGTGAATATCTAGCTTGTATGCTATCAGCTTAGAGTAACCAGAAGTGCTCTGCCAAGGTTGAATTGTGGTGATTGGACCACTGGGTACTTGTAAACAATAGACAATTCCTATCATCATTTGACTTAGAAGTGAAAAATTGATTCTGTGTAGTAAAGAGCTCTCACAGTTCTTTTATCCTTAAATGATGATTGTATATCCTTAGAATTAATTTATATTGAAATTTTATAAGAAAATCAGATACTATACTTCATGTCTTTTTAATTACCTTATGGGCTTCAGGTCACAGTTACAAATTGATATTTCAATATTGACCTTTGACTGGGTTTTATTTAGCTTATATGTTTCTGTTCTACAATTTTTTTATTTCAAATTATTGACAATTCTCAATAATTAAAATTCATATATTTCCTTAAAATTCATAATTTTTTTACTTCTGTGAAATAATGAACTATATGGCAACACTGATTCTGTGTTTCTACTGACACAGATAATCTGTGGTTGTATAGCAGCTGTCATATTTAGAGAGAAGAGAAATGTTCTATTATGCCACATCTTCCTTCCTGTCCTAATTTCTACCCTGAGATTAAAGGTTAGCTGCCATTTAGTGTCATGTTTACATTGTTACTTATTGTAGTAGAGTTAAAAGGAAAATAAAACAATCCTTTTTAGATTTTTTGAGACGGTCTCACTGGATAGTTGAAGCTGTCCTTGAACTCACTATGTAATCCAGGCTAACCTTGAACTCACAGTGATCATCCTGCCTCAGCCTCCTTAGTGCTGGAATTATAGGTGTGTGCCACCACACCCATCAATAAAACATTTCTTAAGAAAACTGTTCATCAAAAGTGCAAAAATAAAAACCTAATTTTTCAGTAACAGTAATAAAATTTTCCTTTGAAACCTATTTTTTCCTGGTTTCCTCCGTTTTCTCATCCATGATACACAGATGTCCACATTCCAAAGCAGGCCTAGGGTGCCATTCTTCTGGTCTCAAACTGTCCTCATCCTGTCATATGTACCTTTTGTTGTACTAATGCCTCATGGATTGTATAGCACACCGTTGCTCTTCCTAGCAATCAGAATCACTGATAACAACTTTCCAGCTTCTCCCTATATCCTTAATGAGGATTTTTTGTCTATTCATTTAATCTTTTTCTTAACAAAAATTGATTCTTCACACCATTGAATAATTAGCACCATGATTTTGTTTTACAAATAACACAGCTAATATATATTTTGTTCTTTTTCCTAATGTTTCATGATCCTATATTATTCTTTGTCTTGAGGAAACACACCATGATAATGTGGCTTCTGTAACCAATCACACTTTGTCTTTCAATTCAGTGTTGGTACAGATCTGCATTCAGGGAAGGGAGATGGTTACAACCATAGTGAGGAAGAAATTCTGCTTCTGTGATTTGTGAGAACTGTGATGGTGAAAAGTGGTGAGATTAGGATACTATACATAAAAAAATCTGAGTAAGGCACTTCAAGTTTCCAAAGGGAATATATAGTCCCAGAGTAAAATGATATCCAAAAGAGTATTTTTATTATGCTATGATTTTGGTACCAAAAGCAACACAGATCTTTATCGTATGTAAATAATCTGCCTATACCGCGGAGAGGGAAAAGGGCCTCTTACTAATGTAGCAGACATACTCTCATTGACTGTTTTTCCTCAAAACCTATACAAATCTGAGATCTTGCTTTAAGGATGAAGCAGTGTCAGCAGCTCTCAACCTTATTCTTTCTCCCCCGTAGAGTGAAAAAAATGTAAGTCTGAAAGGCAGAAGGAAACAGAGATAAGCAGGTTTTGAGCCTCGTGTCTCAGACTTCATGGAACATCAATGTTAAAGAATGAACATATATTTATGAACATAATATTTAATTCCTTTGAAAGATGCATATCCCAGGACAATTCTCTGTTCCATAAACAAAGTCCTCTTCTCAAAGGATGAATTGAGTGCAATCTACAAAAAATAACCACCACCGTGAGTTTATCATATATGTGGGTATATGTACCTGAGCTCAGTATCAATTTATTGATATATATATATGTGTAAAGCATTCAATGATATACAGTATTCAATTTATAAACAATAATAAAGTATAACCTACTTTTTATTGAAAATTCCACATTGCCAATTGAAATTTACAGAATATTTTCATTGATTTTAGAAAAAAGTATCTCCATAGCCAAATTATCTTTTGCAATTTATGGATAAGTACAGTTCTGACATGAATGTTATTGACATTTTCATTTACATTAATGAGAACTATGAAAGTGAAATGATAATGTATGCCAGAATCACACTCATTTCTCAGTGACCTGAATGACTTTGGTAAATCAAAATATAATTTTGAGCCTCTTAAAACTCCATTTTCTGGTTTTTGCGTGTTTTTACTATTCACAATGTAACAGGAAGAGACACAACAAATTGTAACTTTAATATCCATTATAACCATCATTTACCTCGATAATCAACAAAGTGATAAATCAAGCTTTGTGTTACTAGCATCTGCTGATTTCTCCAGTGTAAAGACTGTCCCCTGGCTGCCCATATGACAACACTGAACATGTGGTTAAGGAGAGAAGCAGAGCAGCACATGGGCTTACACTGTTCCCACCAGCCAGCTCCTGCACAAGCCATGAACTTCAGGAGCACAGATAATAGTAAACTGTAGTAATCTAATTACAAAGAGATGAATATTTGATTATTTAAATTTTTAATAAAAGTGATTGCCAATTTATATAATTAAAATTTTAATAATGGCAGTTTATCAACCAGCTCACAAAATTTCTAAAAATAAAATGATCAGCTTTTGTAAATCAGTACCTTCCAGCTTTCACTTGACACTGTGTTATAGAAGCACAAGACAGCATCAGAGATACCATGATTACACCTTTATGAACCATTGATTCTGCTGCTGTTTCTACATCTGGTACAGACGGAATGGGCCATGCATTTCCTGGAAACCTTCATGAATCTGTTTTTGTGGAAGCTTTCTGAAGAATAATCCAAAGCCACACCACACATTAATAAGAAGATACCCATAATGTATTTTTTTTTGTAAAAACAAAAAAAACAAAAAAACCCCACTTCAGATACATTTTGTGTGAAGTAAAATAGTTTCCTGGGTGAGAACATAGATCTCAACAAGATTTGTGTTCACAAGGTACTAGCTATATTGACCTTAGTAAGTTATTTGATTTCTCTGATCTGTGGTTTCTTGATTTATACAATTATAGTGTCTGCAGTAGGATTCTAATGAACAAGAAATGCCAGGCTGGGCGCCAGTGCTCAGCGCAGTGATTAGCACACAGCAAGGACTTGGCCGATGGCAGATTTTCTTTGCTCCACACCCTCAAACACAGCTCATGCTGCAGCCTGGTACAGCATGCATCACAAATAGCGAAGTCCACATGTTAGTAGCAACACTAATTATCTAATATTGTCATGAACTAGGCAGTTATCAAGCATTCTTTGTTTTAATCCTTACAGGAACATTATTAGATTGCATTAATACATCAGTTTTTACTGATGGAACTTAAAGGGAACTTAAAGCAGTGGCAGAAACATGGAAGGATATTTCTGATTAAAGAATAATTCCTTTGAATTTTTTAACCCACTGAAAAATTGTTTTCAAACTATGACATAAATACCTGAAGCTGAGCAATTTATAAAATATAAATTCCCTTTTTAAAATTTTCTGTTTCAATACTGAAACTAAAGTTATAAACACTATTCCATCCCTTGGTCAAAACAGAAGAAATTGTAAAAAATGTATACAAGCCATGACATCAGAATTTCTTCTTAGTTGTCTTAATTGCCAGCATCTGAAGTCTGGCTTATCTTTCTGTGGTCTTAGCTAAACCTGTCTTCTTCTGGAGCAAATGCTGCTCCTTGGGACTGTTAAGTATGTCTGAAATTGGAAAAGATTCAATTTCCACTGTTTTATACATTTTACTTTTTCAAAATATTAGTGGATACACATATATGAGAATTGTAGTGTCAGATGTTTTTGGAGCAGTCAATCTCAACTAAGAAATAGTTTCTTTATGCTGCAATATATATTGAGCAAATGTATTAACCTTAGAACAAGGAAAAGACTTAACCTTAGATCTTCTCACTGTAGATCATGCCAAAGTTTTGTCTTGGAGAAAAATAGTAGACAGAGGAATCAGAGGACAGGGAACGAAATTCAGTGTGTGTGTGTGTGTGTGTGTGTATGTGTGTGTGTGTGTGTTAATTTCTCAAAGTCTGTGGAATTTGAAAGGAACCCTATACCCCATTTGGGAGAAATTCTCTGCCAGGAAGTTAGTTATGACATAAAAGCTATTGTACCTTGGGGGTTTAGGTGAGAGATCACTACAAATTATAAATTTTTCCAAAAAATGATATCTAAAATTTTGTAATATTTAAAAAACCATCATCTGTAGTGGAATCATCTACCCTCAGAACTCCTTTATGTGACTTTCTTTCTTTTTGTGTTTCTTGTATATGTTTAAACCTCTATCCTTTCTACTTGCTTCCCTCATTGTGACTCCTCCCTCCACACACACAACCACACCTTTCTGGCATTCCAATGCTGTATTAATAGAATCTCCCTCTAAGAATGAAGTTTAAAGCCAACATTTCTGGCAGACATCTCTCTAGACACAGTTGATATGCTTTCTTGGTGCAGAATTCTGCTGTGGATTTACATAAGACTGAATTTTTTCTCCCGGAGTAGTTACCTAATCTAGTTTATTGCACAATACAGTTTATTTTCCTATTTCCTCTATTGAGAACAATATTCTTGAATTTCATCTGATCTGCAAACATATCAACCATTCAAAATCTTAAGTATGGAATATGTGATGGTATGGTCACTCTTTAAAAAAATCAGTCATAAGATTTTGAGTAGTCCCCTTCTTTCAGGAGAGAAACAATCCCTCAGAATTGTTCTGGACTCTAACTTCTAGGAGGTGCATCTGAAGAGAGAATGTGTCCATTTACACTGCACTAGCACCACTGTTAAAGCTCTACCTCCTGGAATTGTGGTCCAATGTCCTGTCCAATCAATAGCAACAAGTCAGGGGAGAGGAAGGAGTCTTGAGCTTTCCCGTATTTTTGTACCAAAAGATACAGGTACTGCAATCCCTTTCTGACATTTTGCCTACCATAATAAAGTTTCCCCAACATCTCACTTCTCTTCCCATCTCCATCCCTAGCATAATACATCTTATCTCTTCAAGTAAAGTAAAATAGCTCTTATCAGGTCTTCACCTGAGATTATCATGCACTCTTGGCAAGCAAGAGTCATTACCATGTGAATTCATTCTAGCTTTGGTTTTCTTATGGGAAAATCAGAGATAGTGATAATAACAGAGCTTCCATGAGAGTGAAATTTGGTGTCTTAAGTTTCTAGCATAGCATCTACACCAAAGTGAGACCTAAAATGAACACTGTGCATTCTCCTTCACCTTCCTCTCACAGTCTTCATCATTGTATTTACACTATCCCTTTCATCATCTTCATAGTTAACACATCCTTAGTTCTGTGTGATGCAAAGTGTGGTGAACAAGAGGATTCAAAGACATGCATAATGGAAGAAAAGGAAGAAGAACCAAAAAGTGTAGGAAAATTTTATAGGTGATGGTAATAATAAGTGATAGTTACAATTTAAGAGTATGTACTACCTGAAAATACTAATGAGTGGCTAGTACACATTACAAGAATTTAATACTCAAAATACCTCTGTGAGATAAATAAGTTTACCATCAGTTTATAAAGTGGGAATCCAAAGCACAGAAAATTTAAGCATGGATGGCATCTATATCATGTTGAGTGATAAATAAAGCTAACTCTTACTACTTTAGTATCAATATTTCTTATATGTCCTATAATAGAATAGAAGAAAGAGATAGGAGAAGAAGTAGGGAAGGCCAAGGACACAGGAAAAGAGGAGAATGAAAGAGAGAAAAAAAATAAGCAGTGGTGGATCTCCTTATGACACATTGAACATGAATAGAGCTACACAATCTCTAATCCCAAGGAAAGATTTTTGGTAGTAATTCCAAGCTTCAGGGACATATTTAGAATCCTATGGGTTAATGCAAGGATGTATGTGGTGTAAGTAGTTTGGGAATATAGGTGAGTAAAATATGGTAAGGTAAGGGCCATTGGAGATTTGTCTCAAATGTACCTACCATACTTATGGAAAATCTGTGTTGGGATAATTTACTAGCTGCTAGCTCTTCTATTTTCTTTATGAGAATTGTTCAGGAATTGAGAGAAAAGAGAAGAGAAAATTGATAGGCCAGGCAAGGAATCATGATAACCAAGGTAAGTAACCAAGAGTTTTACTAAGAGTTTGACTGTTTCCTTGTCTTCTTGAATAAGCTTGAATGTATTCCCACAAAAATTGATTCTGTTCCTTTGATCATTAATCTTAAACACTATCAGAAGATTCTAGAATATTATAACTGACTGATTATTTGACTTTGCTCTATATTTATTTGCTCTTTTCACTTTTGTATGTGCAAAGAGTATGCAAAATATGACCCCACTGGTTCCTGGAATGACCCTCAAGGATAACCAACCATTGAATAAAGACATCATAATTAAATTCACAAGAGAGTGACCAACAGTTTTCTGTGGAGGCCTTTCTTCCACTCTTATTCTTACTTGATTTAATGTGTGTCTCCCCTAATTGGTTGTGAGCTGCCAAGGAATAGAAATATCTCATTTGCTTATTCATTTATTTATTAACTTATAAAGATGCATGTATTTATTTATAAAGATGTATGTTTTATCTTACTCCAAGATCAAAAAACAGTTAAAATAATTACATTTCAAACATTATTTCTTTACTCTGCAAGAGAGTAACTTGTTTCCTCTTTGAGAATTATATTATAACATGCTGTAATTTAAATGTAAAATTAAGAAGTCAAACCTGTTCAGTTTTCCAGTAAAGAGTTCAGAGTTATGTAATCCTTCTGAAAAATTCATGGTAATGCTTTGCAAGCTGTTATCAACCAAGAGCTAGAGTCCAAGGTATCGGGATCAAAAAGCTCTTAGAGAGCATTATGACAGAATTTTAGTGATAATGATGTTCACACACTATGACAGCAATGTCATACCTTGTTATCTACCCATGGTTCTTGATATTATCCTTCTACTAGGATGTGGTATATTTTTACCTTCTCCCACTCCATCTTACAAATTTCTTTCAGTAGGGAGCAAATCTCATTTTAATAGAAATCCTGCAGCAAAATATTTCCTTAATAGTCTTGTAGTCTTCTTATCTTTGAATATAGCTGGTATTTTTAATATAGCTCAAAGCAATGATGTAGAATGAATATATAAAGATATATATATATATATATAAAAAATTTATAAAGGTGTATGTTTTTATTGATTTCTTACTCCAAGATCAAAAGCTCAGTTAAGATAATTCCAAACATTCTTTCTTTACTTTGCAAGACAGCAACTTGTTTCCTCTTTGATTTTCTAACATGCTGTAATTTAAATGTAAAATTAAGAAGCCAAACCTGTTCAGTTTTCCAGTATAGCATTCAGTTATGTAATTCTTCTGTAAAATTCATGCTAAAGTTTTGCAAGCCATATATATATTTCTCTCTCTCTCTCTCTCTCTCTCTCTCTCTCTCTCTCTCTATATATATATATATATATATTTCTCAGAATTCTACTATTTTGTCCTCCTGGATAAGCTGATTATCTGTTCAGATTTAAAAAATGTTCATGTTTTGCTTTTCTGGGGAAAAGTGTGTGCTCCCATGAATACTATGTATTTTTTTCTTTTTATGGCACAACTTTTCTGGTTATCAGATTCTCATTATATAGAAACAAAGATTCTTTCATTGCCTTTGGGATTTTTTGAATTTTCTTACTTTCCTGCTTTATATTTTCCTAGTTTTAGATAGTAATGTAAATAATATTCATCTAAAATAGAGAAAATAATTTCATTCAGTAGAGGGATAACTCTACTCTTCTGTAGAAAAGAAAGTTTTGTGTCCATTTGTAAAGTCATGCAAAAATTCCTTGTTTACAAATGTGCCTATCTTTAGATTTTCCCTGGAACAGACTCAGACTCTCTCATTTAATAATGAGAAATTAATACACTGCTGTGTTTCCTGCATATATAGAATCACAATTTTGCTTTTTGAATGTAATTTTCCTATAACAATCCCAGTATCTCAGCAATAAATCTAAAGGAGCTGTCATTTTCCTTTTCATTGTATTCTGTTTTATCCACTAATATTTAGAGGCAAGTAATAATTCTTTTCGCTTTTGTCCTGAAGGCTTTAAAAACACAATATACTTTGAGGGGTGATTACCAAAGGCTTTCTAGAAAGTTCTCTAAAAATCAGTTGTAATATATTTAATAAAGTAGCAAATAATGTAGCAAAATGGAGATTTGGCCATTGGTAGAGTTTACAGTTTACACAGTAAAGCAAACATTTCAGTTATTAAACAAGTGAGCACATGAAAATATCATTAATTAGGAAGTGATTTTCCATAAGCAGCTTTATTTATAGTTTTATTAACTTCAAGATAAAATCATCTATTTTATTTACAATATGATTTCATATTGCCATTAAATGAAAAACATCAGTTATTAGTAGAAATCTCCACAACAAAACTCTGCTTATTTCAAAGAGGGTTAATGCAATTATAATCTTTCTTTTAAATGTTATTCATTTAATAGCAGTTAATATCTTTACAGCGAATGATTGGGACTTTAAAAAACTGTCAAAATATAGGTATCCAATGGGGGAAGACTGATATTTAAATATTTCCATTAACTTTATTTTTAAATTTTTCAGTAGATAAACTGGAGCCTTAAAAATTTGTCTTTCTGTGTATGTTTGTTTTGGCTACAGTTTGGTATCTCTTTTCCATAGGAAAAAAGGAGAATCAGAGAGCTCATTTATATTCAGAGTATTCATATTCAAGACTGAGAATATTCTTTGTTCTGGTGGAGCTCCTCTGAAAAAGCTTTTTCAATAATTTTAAGGGAAAGCGTGCATGTAATTTGATCTCTATGACAATTAATTGGTTGTACACAAACTAAAGGTAGAAAAACCACTTTAATAACAGGAACTGCATAAAATAAGTGAGTAATGATGAAAACATCCTTTTAGTAGAATGAAAGTAAATTTTACAATACAATTAAGTTTTGACATTATCACAAGTTTCAGAAAATGATATTTTAGCCTGTGGATTTCATAATGGCTAATTTTCTCTTCCTGAAGGAAATAATCATAATAACAAAAATGGGAAAAGGTCACTAGTTAGCTACCTAGGCACTGTCTGGTGATTCAGGCACAGAATAGGAAAGTAGGCACTAGCTAGTATTATTTCCAATCTCTTATCTTCATCCATAAAATAAAGGTAGTCAGTTGTCTTAAATAAAAAGCACTGCTGTCATTTTAAATTCAATTAGTTTTTGATTCTGCATTTGGCAACTTGATTACTTCCTACATATTTGAATCCCTTCAATCAATTACAGAGGATAAAATAAAAAGATGTTACCTCCAGGTGGTAAGATCACCTAAGGACGCAAAGTTCCTGAAGATCAAGGAGAAAAATTTGTACATTTGTATATGAGAAGGAAAAATAGTCTTCTTTATTGCTTTTTCAAGTCCTTTTGCAACAAAGGTTTGCCACAAACAATTTCTGGTAAAGAAAATGAATAAGTGGAAATAAGAGACTATCCAGTTCCATAGCTCTTTATTATTGTTGTAACTTAAGAATTTAGAACAAAAGGAAATCTTTGTTGATCATACAAAATAAAATTAAACTAAACAAAAGACAAAAAAAATAAGAAACCTCAAATCCCTCAATTATTCCCACACTGAGTAGGTGTTTCATGTTAGAAAGCTAACATCTTTAATTTGGGAGGAGACCATTAATGAAAGAAAACTTTTACCTATGGCTTCGAACATTATCAGATTAGTGACTAATAGAAATGTTCTTATTTGATCCTAATTTGGCCCATGTTTATATTTGTTATATATGTTATATTTGTTTATATTTGATGAAAAATTTTAAAAAGCAAAAAAAACTTCTTCCAGAAATAATGCTATATCTGTTATCAACATTTAGAAATACAAAGGATCAAAATTAAGAAAGTAAAAATCATTCATTATTATACCTCCCAAAAATAAACAAAATTATATATTGAGATGTATTTTATAAATTGTTATTTATTTTTTAAAGTTTATTGTACTTAAACAGATGTGTTTCCTATTCTCATACATTAAATATTCGTGTCACCAAATATTATTCTATAATCTCTTATGTTTTACTATATTCCACAGTATGGGCTCATTAAAATTTACTGAAATAATTTCATTTATTATGAATTTTATTTTCATCTATTTTTTGTGCACTTTTTCCTTGGATTCTTTCAGTCAACAGATTTACCAGGTTCTGTGGTTAATGACAGAGATACCATGAAAAACAAGACAGCCAATGGCTCTGCTGACATGAAATTGTAATGCAGTTGGAGAGATAAACTCATCGTGTCTGAAGCTTATTTCTTTATTATCCTCAAATATAGGCTCTGTGAATTTCCATGACTCACTTAGACTTTTGGAATCAACTTGAAAACTTTCCTTTCCCTGATTATTCATATTCAAAGATTTACTATTTGTATCAGTTACAATTTGTGTTTTCTAAAAAGTCTGGATGCTGTCCCATTTCTATGATCCCATTGTTGTTTTTGTAATACAGATTCTAGTATCTCTCCTATGAATTTGTCAACATTTGTTCTACCTCTGAAATCTTTTGAAAAAACAGTATACTATTTTATGACAATAATTTATCAGTTTAACTTTACTATTCTACTTTCTCAACCAAATCTATTTTACAAATTTCACCAAGTTTTCTTCTCCTTGATCTTCCCATTTTCCTTTTAAATTCCATTTTATATATCTTCTCTGGTGTTTCCTCCTTTCATATTCAGTTTAGACCAGTAATAGCGAAACTTTTAGAGACAGGGCCCAAATTACAACCCAAAATCCACTTATTTATCACAAAGTGCCAACAGTGCAATTAAACCTTAATATCTAAGTTTTCATTTAGAAAAAAACAACTCATACATTAACATCATTTGTCTTAAAGGAAAAATAACACATGTGCCATAAGTTCGCCACCAGGAACCTAGACATACATACTGTACACAAGCATGTAAGTCCCAGCTCCCCCTCACACACACACTGCTGTCTGGTAAAAACTCTATCCTAAAGCAACTAGGTCAACTGTGATGAAGCCTGGATGTGAAAACTGCATAATCATGTTGATTTGTGTTCTGACAAATTCATGCCCTTCAGCCTTATTTAGGAAATCTTGCTGCCAATGCTATTGCTTTGTTTATAACCTGTTTCCTTTCCATTTCCTCGAAAGCATTACTCTAAAAATGTAACTCTTTCTTCAAATGACTGACTTTATCTTCTTTCAAAAAAGGATAATTTTGGGGAGCACTGAGTAAAAAAGAATTACATGCAATATAGTCCAGCAAATAAGGCTATTTTTGGATGCCCCATGCCTATTTAGAAACATTTGAATTGAGACTTTTTCTGTGTTCTCTCAAGAATTATGGAGCAAATTAATAAATATTTACTAAAATGAAACAAATGGACATATATCCTAGCAAAAGTTAACTTGCTTTCTTTTCATGTAGCCAAGAACTATTCCTCCAAATTCCAATACCGAAATCCCATCATTGTATATTTCATTACAACACTATAATAAAACTATAAATTAATAATAAAATTGTTTGAAAAATCCATACTTGAAAATTATAAAATATGACACACTGGGAAAGATAAAGTGGAATAATACAATATTTGAAAATAAAACTAATGTACATAGTAGATATAAATATTTTGGAGATAAAGATAAAACTGTACTCATAGTAAAACCCAAAGTTTTAAACATTTACATTCTGAAATAATACTGAAAAGATTAAACATTGTAACACAAAGCTGGCAAAAGGAGAATTAACAAATTTCAGCTGGCCAATTGGTTGATGGTAAGAGACCATGCTTTTGAGCATATCACTTACGGTTTTCTGACATATGTACATCAGTGATGCTTCATGCAACATTTTTGTGGTGAGTACACTGAACAAGAAGCAAAAAGTGGCACATGTTGGTGCAATTTTTTCTGCTCCCTAAGTTTTGTACAAAACTTGCATACTGGTGATACTTTCTATACAGTTAGGACCAAAATGTTTAGAAATGTAGTTAAATTCTTGCTCAGATCACTTATGTCCTTAAATTTTCATATCCATTCTAGAAGAACTTGTATAACCAATGTCCTATTTTCTGCTTAAGGGGAATGTTTCTAAGTTTCACAAAGTCCCAGTTATATCTTCCTAGAGAATGAAGCCAGGGTGTGTCTACATATCTCTGATTAATGTGTTCAATATGTCTGCAGTCCCCTCTTCAGCATTTGAAAAGAACTGGTCTCTCTGTAGAAACAGGAATATCAAAAAATAATTGTGATAAACAGAGAAATTAATTTCTTAGAAAATAGAAAACTAAGATTGACAATTAGTTTCTTAAATAGCCTAGCTTCTTCAAGAATACCTTAGCAAATAATGAAACAAAAATGAAAAACTGGCAGTACAGACAGAGGGAAAAGCATAAGATTTTAACTTTAAAAACAAAACTATTAGGTTAACTGGGAATTTTGTTCCTTGCTAGTTTTTTTTCTTTTCTGTTCTTGATTTTGTTGTTGTTGTTGTTGTTGAGCTGTTTCTACTTCCTTGGCACTCACAGATTGCTAACTTTTGCCTTCTTCTCAAGAGTTTGTTTTCTGTCAAAGGGGGTGTCTGTGTATTAGCAGAGATCAGAAACTATCTTGTGTCCATGGAACAAGGTCTGAGGTGTGTGGCTGGGCCTCTGTCAGTTGCCTGCACAGAGAAGAGCAGGATCGAATAATCATACTTCCACTGCAGACTTAATGCCCAGGTGGTCTCCAGCTACACCTGCCCTAAGAGCTCAGTAAGGAGATTCACTGTGATCATCCAAACCATGTTCTGTGGCTTAAATGACATACAGAAAAGGAACCACAAGCTATAGCATCACTGGTTATGTGCTGGCTATACTGATGATGATCTTTTTCTCTCAGGGCCTGAAGAAACAATGACAATTTTCTAATAGTAAAGTCTACTTTGTCAACATACTCATCTGTATTTCTCCATTTAGCAGTTCCCTCATTGTTTTAGTTTTGAATTTTAATTCATGTGATTTTATCAATTCTACTCTTCATCTATAACTTTAGCACCAAGAAATAAAATCTCCTGACAATTTTTTTTTCATTTCTGTTTTACAGAATTGGGATTAAAGACCAGGAAAAATTTTGTTTTCCTTGGCAGTGGCTAAATTTACTAATTTTTGAGGCAGGCAATCCACAAAAGGTTTAAAACAGTGAAGTGGAAATAATTTCAAGTATTTGAAAGACATCCTTTTTGTGTTCTACTTAAGAACAACATTAATAACAACTATCATCCTCACTGCTTTTCCAGTGAAGATGAAGACTACTAAAGTCTTTTTCATTGAAATATTTTAAACCTCAGAGCAATGAGATTTCAGTCTTGCCTTAGGAGGGACTCACAGGCTGAAAGTCAGCATGCTCCACCTCAATGGATAAGGCTTCAGGTGACTCCTCTGAGGTCCAGTCGCACTGCTTCCTATTGAAAAGCTAATCGAATTTAAAATGATAGCATCAAGTGGAAATATTTCCTTTCCAATGGTACAAGAATATTTCATTCACTAATAAAATATTCCACTGAGGTAATCAGGCAAAATTCACATGATGATGAATATAGCTGGATAATTTGAAATAATGCATATGTTTTTGTTCCTTTCCAATACTGTAATTTATGTAAATTGACCTGTGGAATTGAACAGCCTAAACTTTGTAAAAATGGTCTCCTACTAGTATTTGGTCAACTTCATGAGTTCCTGGATGAAGGAAGACTTTTCATATAAATAATGGGCACTATATCAATAGCCTGAAGGAAGATTGCCCAAAGGTTTCCTGATATATCACCATAAGTTGTTATTTTTATGATCTAATTCAATGTAGCTCAACAAGAAATTATGGGACAGTGTATTTATGCCCAACTGGTTTAGTATACAGAATAATAGCCTTGATATAGTTTCAATGGCAGGGGCAAGTGTATACAAGAATAATCACTTTTTGACTCAATTTGGTGAGTTTTTTTTAATCAGTTGGATTTCAAAAAGGATGTGTGTACTCTCATATCAGAGAATATAGGTAGAAAAGGACTAAAATTTCAAACAAGAGGGCATATACCAATGCTATGCTAGCAAATGAAGCAAGAAGCTTATTGTTACCAGGCAAGACTGAGGAAGAAAAATCAATATTGGGACAATGGTGAAAGAAAAATTTACATATTCCAGTGAAAAGACAAAGTTGTAGCAATCACTAAATGAGAAATATTACCATTATCAAAAATAATTTTAAATAAAGAATTGGAACATTTGCTCACAAGAGAGAGCAAATATTCAGTGGTGATCAGAGCAGATCTACACTGAAGATCCACACTAAAGAGGAATTCAGTTTGTGTTATTGTGGTAGCATCACCATCATCATCATTACCATTGTGCTACAGGGCAAAAGTACTTATTCTAAAATACCAATGTTAATGGGTTTATTTTACATAGATTTTTTTCCCAATGCCAATAAAATATCAGTAGTTTTATTCTCATTTTACATAAGGACATTGGGAAAGCAAACATCCCTTCTCCGGCTTCTGCTGTGTGTTAGTCAACAGATGTCTGTCTGAGTCCAGCTGTATTAACTTCCACACCACCTGACCTCACCCACCCAACTAGTCCTCATCTAGTTAGTGCTATGTCTAGTTAGTAATTACATACATTTATGTTTAAATTAATTTTATACAACTCTTACATCAGCATTAATTTCAGACCTTCCTAAAAACCTTCAAAGAGTGAAAATAAAATTCAAAAAATGTAGTTAATTATCCATTTTAGTATATTCTTGAATAGGCACCCAATACTTACTAGATTCTGTCTATTCTGTTAAAATGTTCATATCTAGACTTAGGATAAACCATCTCTTTTCTAGAAAATTAAGTTAGAAAGAACTAATTCATTTGAGCATGCTACTCTCTTTGTATTTTTATCCCTCTTTACTCACAGAAGAAAACCTACTAACAAGCATATGAACTAAACCACCGAGATAGCATTCTGTTGAAGCAATGTGAAAGATTTTTAAAGTGGGAATAAATTGAACATCACTAGTGCTTTCTTTTTGTTTGTTCTTTCAAGCTGATATGAAGTGTCCAATTCTGAGGAATTGGTTTTATCAAAACCATTATGGTAGCAATTTTAATTCCCTATCAGCTATAACACAGCCAGGTAGCCTGCTGCTGTACTATATAGAATGCTCACCAAGTTTTTGGACATCGCTTTCTTCCAAAGATTTCTTTTCCACTGAGTAAGAAGAATGACTTTTCATTGTTCACTTTGCTGGAAAGAAAGTCTCAACTCACTGGTTGTCAGATGTCAAGTTTATCATTTAAATATGACTGTATTTGCATGCTTATTGCTGAACTTTTATGTTGAACCTAGAGATAACTCTGACAAATTAGGTTTTCTCTTCCTTCATTATTTTGTGTATGCTGCAGTCAAAAATTGTTAAAGAGATTTTTCATTTAGGCAGGAGGCATTTTTCCTTTGGATCTTGTATTCCGCTAAAAGTTCAGGAGCAAAATTATGTATTTATTTCTTTTGCTGTGAATAGATAATTTTTTTCCAGCTTAACTTTTTTCCACTGCCAAAATTTATCTTGTGATGGGAAGAAATAGATATCCATGTTGGCATAGCCTTCGGTGTTATACAGATTATTTTTCATTATTTTAGAGGAGAAGAGAAAGGAGAAAATATGAATATCTTTGGAACAGGAAATAGTTTTAAGGAGTAATTTTTCAATGGATAAAGTAATTTCTCCTGAAGCTATTTTGTTTTTATGGAGCCCAAATTCTCATGTCTGATATTTTCTTGACATTTGCTTCATTCTTCTCTTGAGGACATAGCTTCAGTACTTTTTCAGCCATATTAAAATGATAGCTCTTAAGAATCTACAATGTCTTTCACTTAAGAACCTTCTCACATTATGTATGGTCAGGATATGTCTTAATATAAAATACTGAGAAAGGTAATACTGGTTTCTGACTAGCAGATGGATTTTTTATATTGATTAACTGCTCATTACTGATCCAATTAATCATGGCCAGAATTATGAGGTCATACTGCACTTGGATTTGCCCATTTCAGAACCTGTATGCAGGTTAGGAATATCCACTTTACATGATTGTTAAGATCTGTGACTAGTCATAAGGGTAGATAACAATGAGAAGGTTACCTTTTGGACAGCGTTTAAAACATGTACATCATTTCATTTGTAAATATAGCCATCTTTACTAAGGAAACATATTTAAAGTATCTTTATCATGTTACTTGACTTCATTATAACTTTAAGGCATTTTAAATTTCATTCATATTAAGGATCTTTCAGTTTCCCTGAAAACAGATGTCTAGACCACCTCTCTCAACTTCAGTCCTCTACTATTTTTTTTTCCTTCTGCCTGGCAATTGCCCATCTTGTCTCCTACAGAAGGCACGCAATCCAGAGTTTCTCTTGGTCTCCTTAGCTGAGCCCTCAGGCACTGTTTATGTGAGCTTTCCCTCTTCTTGCTGCCTCTGGCAGAATGACTTGGTTCAGTTTAGGTTGTAAGACCTAAATTTCAGTTCTAGGTCACTTAGTGAGTATCTTGGTTCCCTCCAAGATTCCAAATCTTGTTTAGGTTATCCATATGACTATGTTCAAATTATTTCTGGAATATTCCAGTTTCTTTCTAAAGAGAGCAAATTAGAATGCTTAATGGTACATCAATAGTTTCATATTACCTTGTTCCCTATATCAAAAAGTAAGAGAAATATTGTTTTCATAATTATTTTCTGGCACATATGAATGAAAATGAAATCAGCATTTATTACCAAGGAAATAGATGGGACTGTTATGGTGAAAACTCTAGCACAGGAAAGCTTTCTGGTTGGAAGACCATTTTAATGGGAAGAATAGATTTTGAGCTAACACTGTCAGTTAATTCTTATAAATTTAATTTATTCTAATTAAATATTTGACTTTGAAACAGCTATGAAAGAAGAAAAAAATATTACTTACTTCACAGTTCTCTTGATAGATTCACCAGTCTTTCCATCCAAAGAGTATTAAATAATGTATCTGAGCCTCTTAATAGCAATATGAATACATTGTAGTCCAGCACTGGATCAGAGCCTAACACAGAATATTGAATTACTTTATCCCCCAGGTCAATGAGATATTAGAATTTTAAGGTTTAGTAGCCAAGGAGCCTGGTTTAAATTGGACATTAAGATATGAGAAACAACTTTTTAATACTAAAAGTTAAACAAGTAGTAAGCTGTCCTTCCTCTTCATCATTACTGAACTCCCTTACTGTGGATGGGTTCTGCATTGAACAACTTCCAGTAAAATTTTAGAGCTTTTAATATATTTAGAAGTCAATTTTTTTAGTTGAGTGTGACCTGGGACTGAAGGCATGGGGAAATACATGCCTGTGGTAATGATATTTCCTTAGCTTTTTTGCTGAGATAACTTAATTGTGTAGACTACATATCTACACTGAGAAGTCAGCACAGAGTGCCTTAGAGGTTTGGCTATTTCATATACTGGTGTTTAGATAGCTACTGTTTCTGTAATGAATTTATGAACTGTACATAGTTCAATGTGTTTTACATAATTCCTTTTACTGCTTGCTTTATACTTTTCTGGAGTAAACTCAGAAATTAGAAAAAAAGATCTTCTACTAGTCTACCTATCCTTTCAAAAATTTTTCATCAATACAGCAAATGTGAATTCATACATGTATGCTCTGTTCAAGAGTAATGCTGATAGCTTGTAATCCTGTACCAAGCTCTTGTTTCAACAGTCTAGGACAAAGATGATTAAGATTTTATGAAGCTTGGAGGTAGCCTTACTTTTACTTACTGCACTGTGATGCAATATTTTATTTTCATTCTTTTTCCTCTTCCTCCATTTTTATGCACTGGCTCCTCAGTGCTATCTGCAAGTGAATTAAAGAGTTTAGAAGGTATGAGTCAGTAGCTATCAAGATGTGAGAATGGAAATGGCTGAGATGTTCCCAATTAAAAGGAGCTCTGCAATGTACTGATGTTCATTTTAACCCAAGAAGTATATAGGTTGTGTGTAAATACCTCCAAAAATTTTCTGTTTCTGCCTATGTATCTTCTTCATAAGCAAAGAATATTTTCAGTGGAATTATAAATAGAAGCAGACATAAAAGAGGAGAAATAACATATTTCAAATAAAATACATAAAACTTCATCTTTAGATAGCCAGAAGAGCTAATATAGTTCTCCACTGTGGCAGTCTCATTATGAAAATAGTACAGCAGAGTACTTTGAAATATTATTCTTTCATTCTATTAATACTTTCTAGAGTTGACTAGAGGGCAGAAGTGGATTGTTTCTTTCATTTTTCTTTTTTGTATGGGGTAGAATTTATAATATGTCCTATTATTTCATAAACATATCTTGTTCTCAAATGTAATGTCTCTAATTTTTAAAAAGTTACAAGTCATCAAAGTATTTTTATCATTTGAATCTATCTAAATCAGGCCTTTTTTTTTTCTTATTTCAGCACCATAGCAATTTGAAAACTTGGGTAGTTTTCTTTTGTAAAAGTGGCACAAAATATTTTTGCTTTCCTCCTCACTCTGCATTCCTCCCCTGTCTTTCCTTTCCTTGCTCCTTTTCATCTCTCTCCTACCTTTCCTTTTTCCCATTTATTTCACCCTTTTTGGTCTTAAGCATTAAGCTCTTTTGTGACAAACCCTGAACCAGTTGTAGAGACACAGAAAGAAATCAAATATAACTACTGGCTTTGACTTGTACACAGTATGGCAAAATGGTTTCAGACTTTTTGAGTAGACTCAGTAAGAGACACATTCTACCTTGTAAAATACTGCCCAAATACAGACAGCTATTAGGTACCTAGGATTGTCACAAGTTGGAAGGCTTAAAACAACAGAAATTTATTGTCTCGTGGTTCTGGACGCTAGGAAGTTCAACATCAAAGAATAAGCAGGCAGGGCCATGGTCTCTCTGAAACCTGTAGGCCTCACTTGTCTCTTGCCATATTCTGGTATTTTGCTACCAGACATTGGTGCTCACTATTTGCAGCTGTGGCACTTCAGTCTTTCCTGTGGTCATCATATGCTATTCTACGCTCCTGTGTCTGTAGTTCTCTGCCTCTTCTCTTCTTATAAGGGAACCAGTTATATTGCATCAGGGTCCACCCTACTCTAGAATGGTCAGATTTTAACTTGGCTCTGCAACTGAAATGAGATATTTCCAAATGATTTAATTTCTGGGGTACAGGGATTGAAAATACACACACACAGAATGGACACAATTCAATCCATAGCCACACACAAACATGCACACACAATGAAAAAAATAGTTTTATCAATAAATATCCAGTATTTATGTGACTTTTCTACTATACTTTATTATAAAAATTTGATTTTTGAAGCACTAAATTGATATCATTCATTAATAAGAGCAACCCTCATTTAGAAAAAATCTTTTCTAGAAAGATAAATAGGCATCCACATGAATACTTGCAATACAGTATGTGATCACAGAAGAATGCATAGCATGACTATTCTAGTGTGGAGAAAAAATGCTTAGAGAAATAATGAAAGCCTTCATAAAGAAGTGACCCTGGATGGGTTTTAAAAAATAAGTAGTGATCACCAGTAATAGGGGTAGGGATTTGGGTGAAAATGAAGGAAGGCAAATGTGATGTAGGGATAACTTGACTTTTATAAGAGAAATAGGAGTTCATGAAACAAAGAGGTCAATTAATAAAAGGTCTTATACAACATGTCAAGGAGTTTGGTTTTTACTGTTTAATAATGGAGAGTTGTAATCAATAACAATATACTGGGTGAGAACAATGGTGAGAAGTATTTGACTTCGAAGCCTAATGTTATCTCATGTAAGTCACTTCTTCCTTGGTTCTCAAATATGTAACCGGGAATAACAAAACTGTCTGTTTTACTGACTTGTGGAACGAAATGAGTTATTGAATGAAAAGAATGGGACCTAACTCATAGTAAGTCCATTTTAAGGGTTAGTTATTGTTTTGTAATTATTATTGAAAGTTTTTAGGTTAGGAAGTATAATAAAGTGAACAAATAGGAGCAGATGGTTTGAAGATCACTGCAAATAAATCTATAGGCAACTAAAGCTATTGAGGGAAAAATAAAAATAATCAACCAATGCTGGATAACAGTTTCAAAGTCCATCCTTCATAATTATTTGATTTAACTTCTCTCACTTTCCAGGTTAACCAGAATATTGTAACTGGCTGTTAAGGTGTTCTGCTGATATATCTCAGTTAAGGTTCTCCTTGTGGACAGGTCTGTTGACATGAATAAATTCTTTTTGTTTTCAGAACTTAAGCACCATAAAAAGCAGCTTTTCTGGTTCACAAGCATATCTTCAAGGGGAGATCTTGAGGATATATAAATACATTTGGAGCCTTAATTTTTTTAATAAGGCAAGATTCAAATGGACAAATTAAATGATGTGTTACAATTATTATCATTCTATTTTATATAATCTCAATGTAACTTGGTTTACATACTAAAACTTTTGAGACCTTTAGCCAGACCTTTGATCAACGTCAAATAAAAATGTTTAAAAATTTTTATCATTTTGGGTTAATGTTGGGATTAGACACTACAGAGGTATCACAATTCGAATTTTTTGTTTATTTGTTTAAACTTCATTTGTCTTCAGCGCCTCTACTCCCCACCCCTTGGTTTAAGTAATAGGAATGGAGCATTCTAAACTAATTAGTAGCTGTTGTTTGCAGTTGCACTGGAGTGATGAATACATCTGTGGAGAAATCTAGTCTTAACTCCACCCCGGACAGCTGCCTTCAAAAGGAGCCAAAATCTCAGCCTGCCTAAGTATGAATGGATGTCAAAGGGAAAGGTGGAGGACAACAGCCCGTGGCAAGGACAGCTTCATGAGCTGGAGAAGGATCGTTGTCCTGGGCGCTGATCAGCCTGGATTGTAAATGAACGCGATTTTCTGACAGCAGCGCAAAACGCTCCGGATACTGATGCGCTCACGTGACTTTGTCCAGACTCCTCTCCATGGCGCTCTGCAAGTTCATTTCTCTTTGTCCTCTGGTAGTCGGGAGGCGGCAGGGTTGGATGATTCATTAGCTGAGCAGCAGAGATTTTGCAAAGGATTGCGTTTGGCTTTTGGTAAATGCGGCCCTGCGGAGTATAGGCACGAAAGTCACTTGCAAATGCTTCTGTCTGAGGCACAGAAAGAATTTCACTTTCAAGGCTTGGAAACTAGATCATAGAGCTCATCAGGCAGTGGGAAGATTTTGTATACTTCTCTTTGCAGAGTGAAAGAGACTAATGAGTGAAAAGAGATCTTGTTATGGGGCTTTTTCTAAAACCCCAACAGGATAGGGGTGAGGTGAAGTAGAAATGGCCATAGTTTTCCTTTTGCCTAACACAGCTTCGTAATAATGTACATAAAGTCAATGACTAATGGATTAACTCTCACTGTAGATAAATTACAGTAAGAAGAATATTTATTAGAATCTAATTTTTAATCCTTGTAGAGGGGTACCCTGTTTAAACTGACTAGTAAATTTGTGAAGAGTTTTGTAAACTCAGCTTTCGTTCTTCAAGATTTTCCATTACTAGTGGCAATCATTTTCAGTAATACCTACATATAATTAGTTACAAAGGCTGGATAATTTTGGGGGGGGGTTATATTTTAAAATATAGGGAGGATCAAATTATTCCAAGCCTTTTCATTTTCAAGAATAACTTTTGTTTTGTTTTATCACAATAATACATATCATTTCCTGAAATTTTAGAAAATAAAGGAAGCAAAAGAGAAAGAGAAATAAACACTGTCAAAAACCTACTATCTTGAGTTAACCAAACTGTGATTTCTATGTTCTTTGGTGAGAGGAAGCACAAATGACTTCCTCTGAATATTCCAGAGGGCTTCTGCTCAAAGCCTTGAATAGAAGAGGTCATTAGTTCCAGCCTTGACTGAACATCTGTGACATCTGTGGAACTAAAAATAAATACATAAACAGGATGTATATGCATGAGGTTTGCCACAAACTCAGACCTACTGCTTTGAAATTTTAGAGTGTTGGCCTAGATGGTACAATTGCAAAGAAACTCCATGATTATTGTGCCAAGGTTGCAAGATAATACATTCAATACTAAAACACAGCTTTTAAGTCAAATTTAAGATTTTTATATAAAATAAAATATAATAAATGTCTGCAAAGAGGAAATAATAATCTTTTATCCTAACTCTGAAATGTTCTTATTCTTTCATGCTTCAGGTCTATAGGAAGTTACTAAGCATTATGTTCCAGGTACTATTTGAAATTCTAGAGATGCAATAACAAATAAAATATACAAAGATAATGGTTCCTACAGTGTAATGGAGAAAGATCAAAAAGAAAATGATGACTGTAATATATCACATTTTGATTTGTACGATAAGCAAAAATTAAACAACTTAGGGAAATATGATGGTGAATATGCCTGTTTTACATAGAGTGGCCAGAAAACAGTCTCCTGAGGAGGAGTTGGTGACTATTTTATATATAATGACCAAAGACGGCTTTTCTCTGATCAAAGAATCTAAGGCCAGAAGGAGAAAATCATGTGCATATCTGAGACAAAGAGTATTCCAGGCTGAGGGAACAACAGATTAAAACCATTTAGTTTGAGAATGTACGGGTAAGGAAAAGAAGGGGCTGGTAAAGTTAAGTACAGGGTGAAAGTTAGAAGGCAGAAGATGAGGTCAGAGACATGTTGCACAATTTACAGTAAGAATTTGTAGGGCCTTGCAGGCAAAAAGGACTTTGGATTAATTTTGGCTTGAGATAAGTCATCAGAAGGCTTTGGAAAAAATACTGACATTTTCTAACATATTTAAAGAATCACATTCACCACTGGGAGTGAATAAGAATGAAAGCTATTATCAATATCTAGTTGAGTATTAAGCCTGCTTGGATAAGGTGGGCGTTGTTAAAAACTGTGTTTTCCATAGTATAGTCAAGAGTATATGTATAACATAAAAACAATAATGACCATGAATCCAAAATGGTTAGCTTGAAACTGATAAAATGGAAATTCCTCTATTATAATGGCAAAAGAGAAAAAAAGTTGCTTGAAGTATGATAAAATCAGGGGTGTGATCTTAGACACATTAAATTAAGATGCTTGTTAGATATCTAAATAGATATGTAAAAGGTACATGAATTTGTGTTCAGAGGAGAAATTGAGATAGAAATTATAAATTTGGGGATTTTCAACTTAAAAATGGTGTGTCTGTTAGCATTAGATTTGGTTGAAAATGCCAGAATAGCAAATTCTGGTTCAAATAAAGTAGGAGTTTGTTTCTGTTTCATATAAAGAATCCGAAGGTGATCAGTCCTGGTGTATGACTCCACAATCATAAGAGAACGAGACTGCTTCTGTCTTGTTTCTTTGCTATAGTCAATATATGGCTTTGATTTCACTATCTAATGTAATTGTCTGAGTTGCAGCTATTCTGTCTCCATTAATATCCAAAAGTGGAGGAAAGGATAAAAACTGGTGCTCTTTCTCCTTTTAAAAAAAATATCTAAAATTTGCCTGTGATATTTCTGATCACAGCCCATTTGGCAGCCCAGTTGTGTGGACATACTTGGATGTAAAAGGGATGAAAATTGAAGGTTTTATTCAGGAAGGCTGTGTAAAAATTGAGACATTTCTCACTGTTGTAGATCAATTAAAATGCTATGTCATGGGCCAGGAATTTAGCTCAGTGGTTCTGCCACCTGCCTCACAAGCACAAGGACCCGAGTTCGATCCCTGGTACCAAAAAAAAAAAAAAAATGCTATATCACAGGGCACTGGTTGAGATCACGTAAATGTGGAATAAGAAAGATCAACCTATAATTGCCTACAGGTGCAGATATTTCTATTTTCCCAGACTTCCTGCAGAGAGCAGAGTTGTATCTTGCTCTTAGTTAAACTATTGCTTTGGAACAAAGCACTCCAAAGCTGAGTGACCTATACTATTTGGCTACTTCTTATGCATCAGTGGATTTACCAGGGTTTCACTGAATCAGATTTCCCTTCTCTGAGGCTGCCTCAGATGGAGAGTCCAAGATGGCTTCACTCATATTTCTATGTCTTGGAGGGGTGACTGCTGGGTGTCCAGGCTCAGCTGAGATGCTTGTCTTTCTCTGTGAAGTTTCAAGCCTGTCTTTCCTTATGGATTTTCTCTCTTTTATTTTTCCTAGTGAAATCTTTCCAGAAAGACTTATTACATGCTAGCTCAATGCTTACAAGAGTATAAAAGCAGAAGCTACCCAACTTTCTCAAGACTTAGCTCCAGACCTGGAAGAGTGCTGGATACTTTTAGTGAAAGTGCCATAGGGTCAAATTCATTGTAGAAGGGGTCCACCCAACAATGTATTACCAGGAGGCATAGCTCATTTGAGACTATCTTTGCAGATTGGCTGAGATACACTGTAATAACCAAAGAGGGCAACACATGAGATGCACCTGCGTCATTTAGAAAGCATTTCATAGATATCATTATGCCAAGTGCAAAACTCTGGTGTCCTGACTGAAATCATTGCATAGACTCCTAATCACTGTAGCAATGTGATAACAGAGATTTATAGAAAATCTAATGATGGTGAGCAGAATACTCAGGGTGTTGCCAAGTGAATTAGGTCAAACAAACATTGGACTAAATCTCAGGAGTCAGGTACTTTGCTTAGAACTTTGACAAATATAGTCATACTAAGACCTAACTAAAACACCATAAGAGAAGCATTACCTGGATATAGTGCATGAGATTTAGAAATCTTCCAAGGTTTACTTAAAGCATGTGGTATTTAGCTTCTATCATTCTCTCACACCTGCTCCCCCTGGTGACTCACTTAACATTTTGTGCCTCTGTGATTTCAGAAATGATGTTCTACCAGGAGGTCCTGCTTCAAACTCTGGTTGCCTGGTTTTCTAAATGTAGCTCAGAAAATCATACTCTCAAAAGCCTGAGGCCTCTTTCTTACCCACTGATGGCTTAATTCTCTTCTTCCTTCCTAAGGCAGCTGTATACATTTCTAATTGTAACTGTAACTTTATTTTTTAAATTAATTTTATTGGTACATTTAAGGTATACAATATAATGACATTCATCTTTGGAAATTTGCACCTTTACATAATCCATCTTGGCTTTTATTTTTCCCCACTCCTCTGCCCTCCCTTCAACCCCTCCACCCCACCCTATCTACAAAGACTTTGTTTCTATTTTTTCTTTTTCTCACATTAATTCCATTCCCTTCTTTCTTTACCCCTACCCCTCCCACTTCCCCTTCTCCTTTGCACCTTTTATTCCTATTTTACATTATCTATTATACCAAACTCACCCAGACAACAGGTCAGTTCAGGGATCCAGAAGGCCACCACTCTGAACCCAGGAATTGGTGTACTGGTGAGCAGCAGAGTAAAGGCTGTTCGGTGACTTGCTGTAACTGTAACTTATTAGTAAATGTAATTCTATTTGTCTCTCTCATTGACTGTGAAGACCAGCGAAGGCACAGCCATTTAAACAAAGAACTTTGTATTTCAGGAGACAGCCTAGTGCTTGGAAATGAGTGATTTTATTAAATAAAGATAAAATAAATAAAGCATAAGCCCTGCCTTTAGAATAAGTCATAAACTGAAGTTGAATAGGTAACATCAATATACACAATTAGACTGAGCATAAGCAGTAGGGAATGGAGGAACATGGGAGTGTGCTAAGGTTGATGACAGTTACTTCAGCTCCTCTTGAGGATAGTCCAACTCATACTTTTAATAAAACCACAGTCAGGATAGAAAAAGATGAAAATGAGACAGAATAGGTTTATGAGATACAGTTTTTCAGTCTTGCCCTAGAAAATTTATAATCTTATTAAGGAAAATAAATCCTATGAGAAACAGAAATAACTGGATTAAATAGGATGAGGTTATTCATTGAGCTTCTGCAGCCACATGCTGCAGCCCACCAAGAGCACAGAGCAGATTAATTACATGGCTCAGACTGACACAGATTTAATCCTGGCCGCTCTGGAGACTGAGGCAGGAGGATTGCAAATTTAAGGTGAGCCAGGAAAACTTAGCCAGACCCATCTCAAAATAGAATTGTAAAAAAGGCTAGATAGAATTCAGTGACAGAGCATAGCATGTGTGAGGGCTTAGGTTGAATACGCAGCACCACAAAAGGAATAAAAAACTACAAGGCAGGGGTAAGAGGCCACATCTTTAGGTGACTTCTTCAGTCATAAATACTTTGTCCTTTGTTTAGTATGATCTTTATTTCTCAATCTGCACATCAGTGCCCACGTCAGGTAAAGAATTTGTATCTGGGACAACATTAAAATTTGAGTCCCTAGATAGGCATTATGTACTTTTTACACCACATGGCATGGGAAGGCTAATGTTCTGCTCACTAATGCTCTAGTTTTGGCCTTTACAGTGTTTTCTATGGAGGGCTCATGAGGACCACAGGATAGGGAGGCAGGGCCCTTGTACTGAGTGATGATGGCTCTGTATGGATGCTCTGATTTAGTATATATATTGAAATACTTTTGAAATAATGAAGTATGTAATCTGGGGAAGTATTTAAACTTCAATCTTCTTCCTAATTTATCACTTTTCTAATTTTCTTTTTTTCTTTTTTTTTGGTACCGGGGATCGAACTTGGGTCCTTGAGCTTGCGCAGCAGGCAGCGAAACCACTGAGCTAAACCCCCAGCCCAAAGAGTACACTTTTTTTTTTTTTTTTGGTACCAGAGATCGAACTTGGGACCTTGTGCTTTCGAGGCAGGTGGTGGCACCACTGAGCTACATCCCCGGCCCCCTAATTTTCTACTTACTGTATATTTATATATTTTGTGTTTCTCATATAAGAGGACCACAATATTTGAACTTGTGTGTCTGACTTATTTTGCTTAACATTATGCTCTCAAGTTGCATCCATTTACCAACCAATGCCTCGTTTATGTATTTATGACAATATAGTACTATACTGTATATAAATACCACAGTTTCCTTGACCATTCATCTGTTGATGGACATATATGCTGTTTCTAATATCACCCATTATAAATTTGGAGAATCTAAATTTTTTGGAGCTTTCCTTGTCCTGAGCTTTGTCTTTCCACTATAGGAAATGAGTTTTTTCTATATGCTAACACGGAGGCTTTTTGACCCAGTTAGCCTTTAATTATCAATTAATCATTAATCCAAACCAAGATTTCTCATTCTGCCCATTTGCAGAGCTTCTTTTTACTTTATCAGTCATCCCCCATTTCTCTTGTACTTGCTGTTACTATTTCACTATAAGTCACAAATACCTGATATAATGTGTATTAACTAATTCATTTCCTTCCATTGATGTACCATCTCAGTTTTTACCTGTACAATGTTAAGAACACAGCTACTACCTTTTGCCAGAGACTATATTCTTCTTCTATTTGCTACCAGACCTCATTCAGTTTCTGAACTTAACTTTATTTACATACAGCACTAGTATTATTATTTTATTACAAGTGGACATATCAATTGGTTTATGGCCACAAAGCAGATTGTTAGGAAAGTTAATTTATACATCTACAATCCTAATTTTGTGAGCAGATTTAACCCAAAGAATTCTTGAAGATCTTGGACCAATGAGGCACCTAGAGACCAGCATTCAGATTGATAGGTTGAAGCTGATTGTGTACTTATTTCAAAATTATGACACTTCAATAAATGATGCTTCACAGCGTATCAGAACATTTCAATTTTTAGAAACTTAATCCTGCTTATGTAGCAAAATTCAGTGGAGATCAAATTACAGAGAGGTTAGGCAGGTAGCCAATCACTCCTATTTCTTTTGTTTCAGCAGCAAATACTTTTCAACTTTTCCATCACTCAGTTATAATTTCTATTAATTAAAGGCAATGCTACTCTTCCTAGAACTTTGATTGTCAGTGAGATTTTACCAAACATGTTGTGCTCATGTTTTTAATGGCTACTTATAGTAGTAGTACTGTATATGTGAGGAAACTTTCTTAGCTTGGTGGATTTATGAGATTCTTTTAGAGGGAAGCAAATGGCACTTTATGGAAAAGTAATTTAAACCAAACTTTCCCATATGTAAATCCTTTTTCAGATATAATGGTCTGAAAGTGAGATACTATTTACATTAATCTGGTATGGTTATGTTGCTATTGTTTTGTCAAAGAGGGTCAACCCTTTAAACTCTTCAATGAGATTGAAAGGGAAGCGATACTCCCGAATTCATTCCTGCAAGCAAGCATCATCTTGATCACCAAAGCAGAGAAAGACTCAACCAAAAGAGAGAACTATAGGCCAATCTCACTAATGAACATAGATGCAAAATTCCTTAATAAGATACTGGCAAATAGAATGCAGAAGATCATCAAGAAAATCATACACCCTGACCAAGAGGGATTCATCCCAGGGATGCAGGGATGGTTCAACATATGCAAATCAATCAATGTAATACACTACAACAATAGAGCCAAGGATAAAAACAATATTATCATCTCAATTGATGCAGAAAAAGCATTCGACAAAATCCAACATGCATTTATGATAAAAACCATACAAAAAATTGGAATAGACAGTCTCTACCTCAATCTGATAAAAGTCATCTATGAAAAACCAACAGCCAATAGCATACTAAAAGGTCAAAAACTGAAATCCTTCACACTAAAATCAGGAACAAGACAAGGATGTGCATGATCACCATTCCTGTTCAATATTGTTCTGGAAACATTTGCCACAGCAATTAGATAAGAGAAAGAAATAAAAGGGGTAAAGGTAGGAAATGAAGAAGCCAAATTGTCATTATTTGCAGATGACATGTTACTCTATATAGAAGACCCCAAGAACTCCACCAAAAGTCTTTTAGACTTAATAACCAAATTCAGTCAAGTAGCTGGCTACAAGATCAACACACAAAAATCAATAGCTTTCCTCTACACCAGTAACAGACTTACTGAGAGAAAAATAGGGCAAAGAATTCCTTTCACAATAGCATCCAAAAAACTGAAATACCTAGGAATCAATCTAACAAAAGAAATCAAAGACCTCTTCTCTAAAAACAATAGCACTCTGAAAAGAGAGATTGAAGATGATATCAGAAAATGGAAAGACATCCCCTGGTCCTGGGTAGGAAGAATCAACATAGTGAAAATGGCTATACCTCCAAAACTGCTAGATAGATTCAGTGCAATCCCAGTTGAAATCCCAGCAGCATACTTCACAGACCTTGAGAAAGCAATCCAAAAATTCATTTGGAATGAGAGACGTAGAATAGCAAAAGCAATTCTAGGCAACAGAATCATGGCAGGGGTATCACAACCCCTAACTTGCAACTATATTACAAAGCTACTGTGATAAAAACAGCATGATACTGGCAAAGAAACAGACCTGAGAACCATTGAACAGATTAGAAGATGCAGAAACAACTCCAGACACACTCAGCCACGTCATCTTGGACAATGGAGCCAACCATCCTCACTGGAGGAAAGATATCATCTTTTTTTTTTTTTTAAGATATCATCTTTAATAAACGGTACTGAAAAAATTGGGTTTCAACTTGCAAAGATTAAAACTAGACCTACGTCTCTCACCATGCACTAAACTAAAATCAAAATGGATTAAAGATCTAAATATTAAAATAGAAATGCTCAATCACCTGGAACAGAGGTTAGGCAGAACTCTTGAAGTCATTGGTGTAGGAAAAGATTTTATGAACAAAACCTCAGTTGCCCGTGAACTAGCACAATCAACAAGTGAGATCTCTCCTTATTAAAAAGCTTTTGCACAGCAAGAGAAACCACCAACAATGTGAGGAGACAACCCACAATGTGGGAAAAAATTTTCACCTGCTATTCCTCAGACAAAGGTCTATTATCGCAAATCTATAAAGAATTTAAAAAGATCAGACTTCTCAAATTTAAAGGCCCATTCCAAAAATGGGCATCTGAAAGGAACAAACATTTCTCAGACAAAGAAGTGGAAATGACAAATAAACATATGAAAAAATGTTCAACTTCACTGGTCATTCAAGAGACTCAAATGAAAACATGCTGAGATTCCATCTCACTCCAGTAAGAATGGCTGCTATCATGAAATCAACAAATAACAAATGCTAGCGGGGCTGTAGGAAACCCTGCTCCACTGCTGGTGGGAGTGTAGACTGGTGCAACCACTGTGGAAATCAGTATGGAGATGCCTCAAAGAACTAGGACTGGAAGTACCATTTGACCCAGCTATTCCCCTGCTGGGTATCTTCCCTAAAGAATTAAAAGAATCATATCACAGTGATATATGTGTACCCACGTTCATAGCACCACAATTTGTAACAGGTAAAACTTGGAAGCAGCCCTATTGTCCATCAACTGGAGAGTGGATAAACAAAACGTGGCTTTTTTTTTTATAAAATGGAGTACTACTCAGCCATAAAAATGAGAAATTAGAGACTTTTATAGCTAAATGGATGCACATTGAGGTGATACTCTTAAGTGAAATAAATAGAACACACGTGTGTAAATACCAAATAGTTTCTCTAGTGTGAGAAACTGAAAGTGTAAATAAGGACTAAAAGGTATAATAGATAATGTGAAATAGGAAGAAGAGGTCAAAGGGGAAGGGGAAGTGGGAGGGGTAGGGGAAAGGGAAGACGGTAATGGAATATGAGAAAATGAAAAAAATGGTAACAAAGTCTGTAAATAGGGAGGGATGGAGGGGTTGAAGGGAGCACAGGGGAAGGGGGAAAAATAAGAACCAAGAGAGATTATGTAAAGGTGCAAATTTCCAATGATGGATGTCATTATATTGTATACCTAAAACGTACCAATAAAATAAAATTAAATGAAAAAAAAAAGAGAGTAAAGTCCATTCATGCATACTGTTGAGTCTCCAGTATCTAATCTTAAAGGTTACCTTGGTAATAGGAATTTTATGTTTCTAAAACCATATTCCCTTCTCTAGTTGTGAATTGTGGAGGTTTCACATTAAAAAATTGAATATAGGAAGGAATGAGTTGAAAACTTCCAAGCACAAAAGAAAAATGATAGTCCTTATTGAAATTCTTGAGAGAAATAATGATCATTTTGGGGGGCACCTATTCCTTTGTTTTAGGAAGCTTAATAATAAATTCATAATGAAGATGAAATGACATGGGCTTAGGTGGAGTAAAGCACCTTCCTCCATCATAGATTTATGAGATATGCCCGTAATTATTAGGATGGTGCTTGATTAATTGAACAGAGATATTTTTATTTAGTGAATTTTTTTTGGTTGCTATTGTGTTTGCCATGAGTGTGTGTGTGTGTGTGTGTCTTGGGAGGGCTGGTTGTAATTCCAGAGTTGACAAGGGGAGTAAAAGAAGAGGGAGATGTCAAGTCTACCATGATGTCATCTGGGACATGCTTACACAGGGCAATAAGCTGGTGCACCACCTGCATATCTGAATGGTGATGATGACACTCTGCAGGGAAAGCTTTGCCAAACTGAGAAACTCAATTATTGCCACACCATTGCTTATTGATTCTCAGAGATTTTACCTCTATTTCCAAATAATATGCTTGCAATGCATTGTGGACTGGTGTTTGAATAGGACATAAAATGTATTCATTCTCATTCCTCAGGGAAGAAAGCAGAGTCAAGGCCCAGGTATGCATGAGTAATGTGTTTGTCTCCTGATCTCCAGACTTCTGGAGAATCCATTTTTCCCTAAGCACTTCCCATATCCATTTTAAGTACATTTTGGTTCCACCATACTATTAGAGTTTGAATTCGTTAACAAAAGTAGAAAACTATATAAATGACTCATATCCACCATAATCAATCTAAATTAATAAATTTATACTTGTTAAATTTAAATTCAGGAAAAAAATCAATGAATAAATAAATTTAAATTCAGAAAATTAGTTTGTTCTCAAATGGTAATAAAAATTGTTTTAATAAATCATTTTTTTAGAAATTAGGTTTTGATTTAATGTCTTGATAAACAAAGGTCAGTTCCAGAGTTGAGTCTTCTCTACTGGGCTCTTATATTATTGGGGAGCAATTGGTCCAGAACCACACAGAAGTTTAACAATGCTCATAAAATAACCTCTCCTCTGAGCCTCTGATACCCAGGCATTCAAGGGCATACAATTTAGTAATATTTTCACAGCAGAATCCTACATGCCTTGAATGATGTTACCATTTGCTGGAGTTCTCAGTTGCAGCAAATTTCACTGGTCAGTAGCTCTGGCTTATCTTCATCCTCACAAACTTACTAATTTATTTGGCAGGTGCAAAGCAGACCTCAAGAAATATGCAGGTTCTTGGAGGAGTCCGAAAAAAAAGTCATCGATTCTTTTATTTGGTTTTGCAACCTAACATTTAATTTGAACATGGGGATTACTCAGCAGTTCCGTATTCAGGCATCAGAGATTTTAAAAATTTTTTGTGTAAAAGTCAATACGTGGAATTTATTAAAAAGTGGTGGGTTCCAGTAAGTGGTTAAATGTGGCCAGTCACTGAGTATAGAGTGGGGCTTTGCAGTAGTCACACCCAACTGTAAGCCTACAGAGACTTGGTTTCGTGTGTGTGTGTGTGTGTGTGTGTGTGTGTGTACAAGAGTAGACAATTTGGATCCGAATCCTCATTCCGGTATTTACAAGCTGCGTAATCCCAGACATGCTATTAAACCTCCGTGCTTCTCATCTTTAATTTGCAGAAACTGGTGATTTCTCATTGTTTATAAAGATTACACAATTTAATCCATGTGAAATAGTTTTTAAAAGTGTCAACCATACAAGAAGCTTTGCATCCCATGTTAATTTAAGGTTACAATTGTAATCCTCACTCTTTTTTTTCTGTACTAACAAAGTACAATTTCTGTTTTAAGCTATTTTTTCTTAATTAGTTAAGATATTCACGTGGTAAAACTCACACCAAAATGTATACAATGAGAAGTAGTTCTTCCGTCTCTGCTTCCTGCCTCCTGATGACCTCCACAGAGGCAGCCATTGTTCCATTTCTTAGGTATCTCCTAGCTGTATTCTGTACCTCTGTAGATACATACTTTTCTTAAAATCCTTTAGTTAGAATTTAAAATATATTTTAATACAAATTAAAATTATTACTCACAAGGAAAAATTAATCTTATTTGTATCATGACAAATGAAAAAAACCACAGTACTCATAACATTGATAGATTTTTTTCTAGCTATAGGAACTTTATTGAATTATAAATGGAGAGTACCTGATTTAGTACCTACAAAAACACTTTAATGTAGATATTATTATCATCATCACTAGACATGAAAAAATTAGTCCAGTGAAGGTATGTTACCTTGTGATGGCCATTCAACTAATTGGTGGCTAGTTGAATTTTGAACTCTATGTAACATTAAATTTGAGAAAGTAGTCAGGAAAAGATAGAAGTCTACATATGATGCGTGTCTTTTTGGAGGTGCTTTGTGTATATTCCTTTGGTTTATCTTTCTTTTTTAAAGATCTTGGACTAAGAGAAAGACTGTTTCCAACCTGGACCATTCACACATCTCTACAGTCCATCCTTCATCTGTTTCCTGTGCATCCTTTCCAAAAGTCCACCTTTAACAACCCTGTATTTTTCAATGTTTATGTCCTTAGCTGATAACATGTAATCCTATCCATCCATTGGTCCTTAGGTATAAAAATATTTTGAGTTCCTAGAAGGCAATGTCCCCAGAGCTGAGGACATATTTTGTGGAACAGATTTAGGGTTTAGGAAGTGTTGGCCAAGTATACAAATGGACACTAGCAGTGTTTGCCCACGTAGGGGATTTTGGATAGTGTTTTATGGAATGTTGATCCAAGAGGGCAAATGCAAATTCCCCTGTGCAGGAAAATTCTAAAATGTAAAATGGACAAATGTTCTTCTGAGCAGAAGGGGCTTGAAACAATTATGTTTACTTTGATTTGTACTGCGTGGGTCATTTATCTTTGCCCACTTGAAAATGGATCTGGCTAGGCAAACTGAGTCAGAGGTGTGTTAAACTTTCTTATTCGATTTACAAGAGAAAGCTTTGGTATTCAAGAACTAAAGGAACAGACGACAACAAGTAATTTAAATGAGTTCAGAAATTAACAAAACAGGGCAAAATGATGGAGCAGGAGAAGCTGACTTCAGCAGTTGATGCTTATTTCCTCTAATTGCGAACCAGCTGTACACAGAAGCCCTCTTGTAGTTAAAGGAGCCCCTTGTGTTCAGGCAGCCCCTTCTTTTTCTCTAAGAGGACTTGTCATCAGACAACTCCCTATAAGGTTCTGTCATGTTAACATGTAATTGACTAGGACACATACAAATTATAAATAAGAGGCTTGATTCTCTCTTGAAAATAAGACTTGATTTTCCTCCCTTTGCTTAGAACATTTACTTTAGAAACCTTGTAACTGTAAGCTCTTTTCTTGTCTCTATAAAATGTATGCAAATCTTTTTAAAAGCTAAATAAGCCTCTTGACAGGAATGTCTTTTTCAAGGACCTAGGAATCGACTTCTTCAGATCTAATCAATTAAAGATAGTGCCCCATCTCTCAGTTCGTACAGGAGGGTAGGAGCCTAACTTCAGTGGGCACTGGATCTAAGTTACAAAACTACCTCCTTTTGGAAAGGTGTAAAAGGTTTGTTCTTCCTTTGGAGAAATCTCTGTGCAAAAATATAGGCAGGGCAGGGTCTTACCATGTAGGCTGGCCTTGAACTCATGCCAATCCTCCTGCTTCAGCCTCCCAAGTGCTGGGATTATAGGTGTGTGCCACCAGGTCTGGTCCAAAAACAGGTGATTACCACAGATACCAGGAGAATTTCTATGCTGCCATGATATCATTCAGTCTTTTTACTTGAGGAGGATTAGTTATTATTTATCTCAAGAACATGTGTATTCAGGCAGGGATTTAGCTCAGTGGTTTCTCTGCCTGCTCTGCAAGTGCAAGGACCTGAGTTCAATCCCCAGTACCCCCCCCCAAAATATATATTATGGGTAATATCAGCTTGATATGAGAGAATTTTTTCTTTCTTTGCAATTTCTTGACTACTTTTGATACCATCACATTCTGATTGTAATGGTTATTTAATAATAACTTTATTTTCTTTCCTTTCAACCTTTGTAGAGAGGTTTTCTGAGTTGGAAGGAGGTTTTGTTTTTAACTATATTTCCCCAACACATTATACTCCCTGTAGATAGGCTTTTGGCTTTTACCTGGGGCTAAACACTTTCAGATTAAAATATTGAATCACTATAAAATTTCAGGCACCAATGAACTAAGGTGAAAGGTTATCAGGAAACCTGAAAAGAGACATGATACAGCAAACCTGAAGGTACATCCCCTAGCCAGTGTCGTAAGGGTGAGGAGTATGTCTTGTGAGAGAAACAGTTAAATGCACTTCAACACTGGTCTTATGTCTGGGAAATATTTATACTCTCAAACACTGAAAGAGAACAACTTTACTTTGTCTATGGGCATTTCTCTGGCCTCCATAATCTTTTTTTTTTTTGGCCTCCATAATCTTAAACTGCTGCCCCATCTTAAGATTTTTAGTATGTAATAAAAGGTTATACTGTAAAAACAGCACAGATTTCTTGATCTGCTCCATTATCTGTTTTACTGTGGTAAAAGTGAGTCCTTCTTCTTGGGTTTTAGTTGCACGTAAAAAGTATAGTATAGTCTTTCTAGCTACTAGCAATGTTGTCATTTGAGTTCATGTGTGCCTTAGGACAAAGGCTATGTCCTATTCATTTCTATTTTCTCCAAATTTTGGGCATGCCAACTTGTTCTTAGCAGTGTATAGTTGAATATCTGAGTGACCAAGTAAATGCTTGGGTAACTCCAATGTATTTATGTATTTCTTATTGTGTACATAAAATAAGTGATAAAAACAACAATGCTTGAGTTTTCATATAACCTTGAAAGAGCCACAATTGTTGGGGATAGTTTTCAAACAACTTTATTATCTCTCTCCACCTCTTTAAAATCCGCTCTTTTGGTATACTTCTTCAGCTACCTCATGGTATTTCCAGAATCTGATTTGATAAGATAAATTCATGAGTTATTATTAACATCTCCATTCTATATTTATAGGACATATGTTGAACTGTTTTAACATTGAGGCCTTTTTCCTCTAAGCTCAAGCCTCAGAGAGGCGCATCTGCTATCAGAATTGGGAGAGAGAGTAAAATAAGGAATTGGGAGTGATTAGCTTCCTTTCTCTTTGCTTATATATTGCTTTTTGGGATTTAATTTGTATTGAGCTATGGGATCTCTTCATGATTCATGTCCTTCAGTCTTCTCTGACTTATATGTGGAAATTCAGTTGATTTTCTTGTCCAAGTAAAAACAATCTTTATGGTAATTTTTAACCTTTGTCTTTCTTCCATATCACACTTACTTATTTTTTTCAGAAAATCCTCTCCAATACTTCCACATCAAGCCATTTTTCTTCAATTCCTTCCCAATCCAAATTCCTTCTAAATTGTCACAGTGCTTTCCTAAGCGTACTCCCTGAGACTTCCAACTTCTGTCTCTAAGATTGTTTTCCACATAGTACTGAGCAGGATCTTAAAAAAATACCATCAAATCAAATCCTTTCTCCTAAACTTCCGAAAGATTCCCCATTCTTCCTAACTTGCCCATGAAGGAAATATCAAGACCAGTTGATAAAGGAGGGGTCTGTATGCATTATTCTGTGATAACAAAAGTCACCTGCAAAAGGATTAGAAATGTGTCATTTCCCTTGGTAGCTGCTAGATGGCACTGCCGGACTGCGGACATTTATGGAGCACCTCGGTTGGGATTTCTGCGAAGAGCTGACGGTGTAAATATTTCAAGCTAAATCTTTTTTTCATGCACCCTGCGCTAAAAACCACAGAAATTCCTGCTCTTTTTTTTTTCTTTCCTCTTCTCCTCCCTCTCCTTTCTAAGGGAACAAATTGTAGTTTTTAAAAAATAAAATGGAACAATTTTGAAGGTGCTGGATTCTCTCAGAGAAACAGCTGCTGTTTGAGACTGTCCAGGAGGTTGGAGTTGAGCTCAGATCCTTCTTTGGGGGCTGAGCTTCTGCGAATCCAGCAGTGTAGGAAGAAGGCAGAGGGACAGCAGGCGTGGGGCAGCAGTGAATGTAGCTGGTTTAGGGAACAGGAAACATCAGAAGTGTTGGTTGTATCGTGGGGAATCCAGATGGCCCCTAGTTGCTGTCCTTTAGCATTAATTTAATTAGCAATCTTGAGAAAAGCTTGAGGGCCCATGCATTTTCTTCAAACCATGACGACTGAATAATTTGTGATATTCCAAGAAAAAAAATGAACGTGTGTGGGACTCCTTCGTAATTTATGTGGCTTTTGATTCCTTGACAGAAGAGTATTAAATCAGGTCGGTCTTGCTAAGGGCAGGACTGTTTAATTGCTCACGTGGCACCATATTCAATGGGATAGATATGCTTAGATTTAGCCCAGTCTCAATGCTACTTTCTTAAGGTGAAGGGGGCATTGATCTTGGAACTGCAGCAGAGATACTTTCTCCTCTCTTTTTACTCATATTAATTTAATGTCTCCCTTGATGACTTTCAAAGGAGCTTTCTCCAAACCCAGTGTTTCAGAAGACTAGGAAGCAGTGCTACTGTGATGTTCTGAAAGGGGATTCTCAGGAGGATGCTTGATGTGCAAGGGCCTGGGAGAGGCCACTGTTGAACTCTGAGTTGGAGACAGAGAAGAGACTTTGAACCCTCCAGAAGGCGATTGTGATGACAGTGTGTGGGTATGTGGCTGTTTCTAAGGAAATAAATATGAAGTTTTAAAAAAAATTGGTTTTATCTTGTGTTTGTCTAAAGTTTTACAAATTACTTTTCATCTTTTTGGATAAAATTCATTTAATTTTCTGCCTTAGATAAAATCAATTCATTTACTATTCTTTGACTCCATATGTATGAGTATAGATTTCATCAGCATAACCATTTATACACATGGGGTTTCATTATCTTTCTAGCATCCCTGTGAGTACATCTTCACACTACTATTTTCCAGAGAAATGTGTCATTGCTGTGTTCAAAAACATAAAGTGAGGGCTGGGGATTTAGCTCAGTGGTTCTGCTGCCTGTCCCACAAGTGAAAGGACCTGAGTTTAATCCCCGGTACCAAAAAAAATAAAAAATAAATAAAGTGAGTAACCCACGATCATGCCACTGTTGCTCAAGTGGGGACAGAAGATTGGCTGCTGAGGTCCAGGCAGACTGTTTTCACAGCCCTGGCTTAGCCATTGTACTGTGAAGCCTTTACAACAGAGTTTTTGGTATAGGGATATAGAAGTTCAGCTGTTAATCTCTATGTACTCTGTACTTTTATAGCCAAAGATAGTCTCAGGGTAGATTAAAATAAAATTAATTTAGTATTATTTTCCTCTTGGGAACATCCAGTTCCCGAAAGAATGGGATTGCCTTAATCATATTTTCGACAGAATTTCTTATGAAGGAGATCATCTTAATCCAAAAATATACACAGCTGCATGGTTTCACATCATCCAATATCCATTATATTTATGCTCATTTCCCAGACCTCTTAAAGTCTGTCATAATTTCTTCATATTTTGGAATTCTAATTCCATAAGTAAGTACCCATTGTGTAAGAGACCTTCAGTGCTCTCTTAGTTACATTTCTTATTGCTGAACAAAATACCTGAAACCCACAAGTTAAAAGAGGAAAGTTTATTTTGGCTCACAGTTTGTACAGGTTTCAGTCCATAGTTGGCTGGCTCCAAAATAGGATGGCATGGCAGAGGAGAAACAATCCATGGCAAGGCAGAGAAGAGGCAGTGAAGCAATGAACCAGCTAAAAAGCTTCCCTTTCCCTTTTATTCCATCTAAAATGCAAGCTTTTTGGGTGGTGCCACCCATTTCCAGGGTAGACCTTGCTATTATCCACACCTAGAATTATGCTAAACCAATCAGTAGTTTGATTTAATCAAACACCTTTACTCCATATTGACACACTCCAGATCCAGCTACATTTCAAAAACCCCACCTATGACTGCATGAGCATTTGGGGGTACATTTAGATATAAGTCATAACAAGTACACTTGTCCATTCACCAGTATCTCATGCATTCACAAGTATTTATTAAACTTCATATTGTGTCTCCTAAGTATTGGGTGCACAACAGTAACACAGACAACATCACTGCTTTCATGCATTTACCTACTAGTGGGGGGAATATAAAAGATAAACAATTATTAACTGTATACATCAAAAAGTTATGAGGATAATGAAAAGGAAAAGAAAGTAAGGATGTAAAGACAGGTGGAGTAGGATGCCATTTTAACTGGGGTATTTCTCCTAAGGTAACATTTATTTAAAGAGTTCAATGAACCTAGTTACTGTTATTAAACAGCTTTCTTATCACTGTGACCCAATAACCAACAACCACAACTCAATTTAAAGGAAGAGAAGTTGAATTTGCTCATGATTTCAGTCTATGAGCAGCTGGCTCCAAGACAGAGACATCATAGTGGAAAGGCATGGTAGAGAAAATCTGCTTAGGTCATGGCAGCCTAGAAGCAGAGCAGGGGAAAAACTTCCAGAGAAAAAGGGGCAAGGGATCACACATAGTACCCAAGGCCATGCCTCCACCATCAAACCAGGCACATTGAGGAGTTTGCTTTACTGATCACCTAGGAATTTATTAATCTAAGTAAGTTGACATTAGGATTAATAGTCACAACTACTATTGCTTCCTTTTTAAAGTTCTATTTAGAAGCATAAAACCTTGTCAGTCTTGATTGTGACTTTTCTTCCCAGATAATTATTAAGTGCAATACAATGTTTGCTCTGTCATTGAATCTCTCTAATTTTCGTTTATACATTTACAAATGGGAAATTAATATGTCCTAAACATACCCTTCAGAGTAATTGAGCAGATCAAATGAGAAAATGTTTGAGATGGTTTTAAAATCTTCAAAGAACAGTAGTCTCATAAGTATCATATCTTTTATAAATCTATACTTCCAATTGACCTTAACTTGTTTTTCATGTGATTTTCATATTGGTAGCCCATCTGGGACTTAGGGTATTTGCTATTATATTTGTAGTCTGCTAAAAGTCTAGATACTGGTTTATAAATTTTATCTTCCATGGTTATATTAATAATTGGTCATGATTTCCTGGAGCACTATGGTTATTATTTTGTCATTGTGAATTCCGTCATAAAAAAAGACATTTAATTTGTCTACCATTCTTTTTTATCCATAGATCATTTTTATATTGGATATCATAATAATGCTTTGATGCATTTACAATGTCTGCCATTGCCAAGGGAGGGGCATACGGTAGTAAGTGTGCTGGATTTTTACCAAATCTTGTTTAGATCATATTGTCCTGATCAGAGGTGATGGTAATTATTGTTTTTATCTCCTTGCTATTACTCTAGTATCATACAAAGCTTCTGAAAACCATGCAAAATCAGACCTTTGAGTTCTAATACAGATTTTTCCTGGCATATTAGCAACTCCTTGATAGGTCCCTTTTCTCCTCTGGCAAGCAGACTGACAAATGCCAGATGCTGACTCTTGGCTCCCTTCAATTTGCCCTTCAGATATGTGGCCCAATTCCTTTCTTGTGGAACCAACAGGTTTCATGTTTTGGTTGTTTTTAAAAGACAGAATTCTCAATCACTGACATTTTTCAGGAATTTTGACTAGAATAAACACATGCATTGAATAATTAGAAATTTGAAAATATATTAAAACATCAAAAGCCTCTATTTACAAGGTTAATACTTGCCAGTTTTTAATCATAAGATCATAATATTAGAACTGTAACAGCAAGGCAATTCGTAGTCCATTTAATTTAGCCTGAAGTTCTGATTCCAGAAATTTTTAGGATATCCAAGGGAAGATTGTCTTTCCAAATAAATTGAAGGGGAAGCTAAATTGTGCTTATGAATTTTTATTTAGCAAAACTTACGGATTTAGAATCTAATAAATTAAGCAGAGAGAACAAGATGGAAGCTAATAGAATTAACTGAAGGGTAGTGACTGTACAGGAAAGGTTTCATGGCTTCTGAATGACACAACTTGTTTTAGAGTCAGAGTTCAAAATGATAAGGATTCTTCAGCAATCAGCCGGCACATAGAAGAGCTTTCTCCTCAAACGGTTGATATCACAGGTCAACTCCTATGTTTTTACTTTTTAATTGACATGTTAGAAAGTGCCTGAATTAAAGTGTACATTGTATAATATTCAAGTCAGAATAAGCATACACATCTCCTCAAATTTTACCATTTCTTTGTAGTGAATACATTCAGTATCCTTTATTTTAGTTTTAAAAATATAAAGTACTTACCATTGTCTGGAGTAATGTTATAATGCAACAGAATGCTATAATTTATTTCTTCTCTGACTGTATTTAGTGCCTGTTGGCCAACAATATCTCCTTCTCTGTTCTCCCTATCGTTTGGTAGCCACTATTCTACTCTCAACTTCTCTAAAATCAACATTTTAACCTTCTACATATAAGAAAGGCCATGTTTTTTTTCTTCCTATTCCTGGATTATTTCATTTAGAAAAATATCCTCCTTTTCCATTCATGTTGTTGTAAATAACAGGATTTTATCTTTTCTTGCTGAACAATATTCCATTGTGTATAGATACCACGGTTTTTATTCACTCATCCATTAGGAACTGTTAGATTGATCCCATTGGCGATGGCAGAGTGTTGCAGTAAACGTGGGAGAGCAGATGTCTCTTTGATCTACTGATTTTTATTTCCTTTGGATATGTACTCAGTAGTGGGATTGCTGGGAACCTCCATACTGTTTTCCATGATAGATGTACTAATTTACAGTCCTAGCAACAGTATGCAAAGGCTTCCCTTTTCCCACATTTTCACTAGCATTTATTACCTTTAGAATCATTATGATAGCCACTCTAACAAGCCATTGATCTTTATAGAGTTTTTTCTCTTCATAGTATATATAATTTTAAATTTCCTCAAACTGTCAGAGTATTACTCTTCCAACCAGGCCCCACCTCCCAACAGCACACACAGCAGAATTCACCAGTGGACAAATCCCCTGATGAATACAGTGCTTCCCTGATCCAATCACCCTCCAAAATTCTGGTCTTTGAGCACATGAGAGTTTTGAGGGACCTTCCAGATCCAAACATAATAAGGACTTACCTTCCAGTGTAAGCACAGGAGTATTTGGGCAGAATATTTTATTTTTTTGTTTGTTTCTTTTAGGTGTCTATTTTAAATGGGCTGGTCATCTATTTTTGGCTTCCAGCTTTTTGCAGAAATCACAGTTCTTCCCACCAAAAGTAGCCACATAGCCAGTTAAAGATTAAGTGCTAGATTGCTCAAATATCTCTGGAGATTTCTGCAACTTCAACTTATGATTATTTTTGTGATTCTGAGTTCCTATTTCTGCTACCCAAAGAGTTTTCTTTTGTGCATTTGAGTTTCACTTTTTTTCTAATTTAATTTAATTAGATCATATTTGCAGTATATAATCTTTACACTAATTTTAGAGGGGAGGTACATATAATTGACATCTTAATTCCTTTTATTTCCCTTCCTTTCCCCTTCTTCCCACTCTGTCTCTAGATCTGTCTCTAGAAGGGGTTCCCATTTGCAAAAGATATATCTCCCTGTTTTCTATTGTCTTTTTTTTTTTTTACTATTTATAATTTGAGTTTCTCATACAAGAGAAGCCATACAATATTTAAGCTTGTGTGTATGATTTATTTCACTTAGCATTGTAGTCTCAAGGTGCATCCATTTTCCTACAAATGATTCAAATTTATCTTTCTTTATGGCAGAGTAGTACCACATTATGAACAAATAGATTTTCTTTATGCATTCTTCCCTTGATGGATATATAGGCTGCTTCCAAGATTTAACTATTATGAGTTTTCCTGCTGTAAACATGGGTATGCATGTATCTTTAGGGTTTTGTTTCCATTTTTCCCTTCCATTGTCTTTTTAAAATTCCTTTTCCTTGTTTCCTTTGGCCCTACCCTCTCCCAACCTCCCCTGTTCCTCTTCCCATTTGAACATATTCTTCCTACTTCCTGATAGCTAGCCTCTGTTAGCTCCTTATGTACCCTTTGGGTTTCTCACACAACAGAAACAATGTAATATTTAAACTTGAGCGTCTGATTTATTTCACTTAACATTATGATATTGAGGTGTACCTATTTACCTAAAAATGACTTGCTTATCCTTCTTTATGGTAGATTGGTACTTCATTATAAATACATGCCACATTTTCTTTAAAGTAGGAAGATATTTATTGATAAGAAAGCTCCTGAGGGGCAGGAGGGGTTCCGAGTGAGTAGCCCACCACATTTTCTTTAACCATTCAGCTGTTGAGAGGACATATGGGCCGTTTTCAAGATTTAGCTGCTATAGCCATGGGCATGCATATATAACTGTGGTATGACGCTTTTAACTCTTTGGGGAAGACATCTAGAAGAGGCATAGGTGAGTCAAGTGGAACCTCTAGTTTTAGTTTTTTGAGTAATCTCCATACTAACTTCCATAGTGGTTATATCAATTTATACTCCCATCAACAATGGAGAAGGGTTTCTTTTTTCACACAGCCTTGCAGCATTTATTTTTTATTGATTTCTTACTGATAGCTTGGAGATGGAACATCAGTGTTGTTTTAATTTGGATTTCTAGAATATCAGTGATGTTGAAAATGTTTTCAAATATTTATTTACTGTTTGTGCTTCTTCACTTGAGAAATGTCAGTTCATTTCACAAGCCCATTTTTAGATTGGGACTTTACATTTGGGGAGTCTGATTTTTTTAAGTTCTTTATATATTCTAGATGTTAGTCTGTGTCTGTGGAGTAGCTGATAAAATATTTTCTCATTCTATACATTGCCTCTTCACTCTGCTGGTGGTTTCTTTAGCTATGCAAAGCTTTTTAATTTTTTGTGAACCAAGCTTTGAATCTTTGTAGTATTTTCTGTGTAATTGGGATTTTGTTTTGAAAGTCTGTGGTACATCTATGTCCTCTAGTGTTTTACCTTTTCTATCTTCCAGCAAATTAAGTGTTCCTGTTTTTATATTTACATCTTTGATCCATTTCAATCTTAGTTTAGTGCCTGGTGAGAGATATGAGTCTAGGTTTTTTTTTTCTAAGTTCTTTTATTGTTACATTTTAGGTATACAATTCATTTACATTTATCATTGAGTGTTTGTACCTGTACATGATGCATCTTGGTTCTTGTTTTTTTCCCCATTACCTGTGCATCCTTCACCTCTCCACCCTTCCCTATTTACACAGACATCATTTCCATTTTTTTTTCTTTTCTCATAGTTTTTCCTTTCCCACCTTTCCTTTCCTCTTCCCCTCCCTTCACCCCTTCATCTTTGCACCTTTTTTCCTATTTCCAATTATCCAATATTCATTTTAATCATTTTTAACCCTTGTTTACACTATCAGTTTCTCACACTAATGAAACTATTTGGTATTTACACATGTGTCCTGTTTATTTCACTTAAGAGTATGGCCTCTATATGCATCCGTTTAGGTATAAATGACTGTAGTTTTTCATTCTTTATAGTTGAGTAGTACTCCATTTTATAAAAAAACCACATCTTCTTTATCCAGTTTCCGATTGATGGTCACTTTGGGCTGCTTCCAAGCTTTAGCTATTACAAACTGTGCCGCTATGAACATGGGTGCATATATATCGCTGTGGTATGATTCTTTTAATTCTCTTGGGAAGATAGCCAGCAGGGGAATAGCTGGCTCAAATGGGACCTCTAGTCCTAGTTCTCTGAGCTATCTCCATACTGATTTCCACAGTGGTTGCACCAGTCTACACTCCCACCAGAAATGGAGAAGGGTTCCTTTCTCCCCACATCCTCACCAGCATTTGTTATTGGTTGATTTCTTGATAGCAGCCATTCTGTCTGGGGTGAGGTGGAATTTCAGTGTTGTTTTCATCTGCATCTCTCAAATGACCAGTGATGTTGAACATTATTTAACATATTTGTTTGCTGCTTTTATTTCTTTGCCTGGGAAATGTCTGTTCATTTCAGGTGCCCATTTTTGAATTGGGTCTTTGAATTTGGGGGGGGGGGTCTGATTTTTTTCAATTCCTTGTATATTCTAGATAGTCTTTTGTCTGATGTACAGCTGCTAAATTTTTTTTCCTACATTGTAGGTTGTCTATTGGCTCTGTTGGTGCTTTCTTTTGCAGTGCAGAAGCTTTTTAATAAGATGAGATCCCACTTGTTGATTCTTTCTGCTAGTTCCCATGCAACTGAGGCTTTTGTTCATGAAGTCTTTTCCTATGCCAAGGTTTTCCAAACTTTTACCTAACTTATCTTCCAGCAAGTTTAGTGTTTCTCGTTTAATATTTAGATTTTTAATCCATTTCGATCTTAGTTTAGTGCATGGTGATAGGTATGGGTCTAGTTTTAATCTTTGACAGGTTGAAATCCAGTTTTTCCAACACCATTTATTAAATAGGCTGTCTTTCCTCCAGTTATGGTGGTTGGTAACTTTGTCAAAGATGAGGTGGCTAAGTATGTCTGGAGGTGCTTCTGTATCTTCTAATCTATTCTACTGATCCTCAGGTCTGTTCTTTTGCCAGTACTATGCTGTTTTTATCACAGTAGCTTTGTAGTATAGTTTCAAGTTGGGGATAGTGATACCCTGAGCCATGTCTATGTTACTTAGAATTGCTTTTGCTATTCTAGGTCTCTTCTGGTTCCAAATGAATTTTTGGATTGTTTTCTCTAGTTCTGTGAAGTATATTATTGGAATTTCAATTGGCATTGCATTGAATCTATATAGTAGTTTTGGAAATATAGCCATTTTCACTATAGTGATTCTTCCTACCCAGGAACAAGGGATGTCTTTCCATTTTCTTATATCCTCTTCAATCTCCTTTTACAGAGTGCTGTAGTTTTCAGTGTAGAGGTCTTTTGATTCCTTTGTTAGATTGATTCCTAGATATTTCATTTTTTTGGATGCTATTATAAAAGGAATTGTTTCCCTAATTTCTCTCTCAGTGAGTCTGTTATTTGTGTACAAGAAGGAAATTGTTTTTTGAGTGTTGACCTTATATCCAGCTACTCTACTAAATCTGTCAATTAAGTCTACAAATCTTTTGGCAGAGCTTTTTGGGTCTTCTATGTAAAGTATCATATCATCAGCAAATAATGACAGTTTAACTTCTTCCTTTCCTATCATTATTCCTTCTATTTCTTTCTCTTTTCTAATTGCTGTGGCTAATGTTTCCAGAACTATATTGAATAGGAGTGGTGATAGTGGGCATCCTTGCCTTGTTCCTGATTTTACCATGAAAGTTTTCAGTTTTTGACCATTTAGTATGTTGTTACCTGTTGGTTTTTCATAGATAGCTTTAATCGGGTTGAGGTAAAGACCTTCTATTCCAATTTTCTGTAGGGTTTTTATCATGAATGAGTGTTGGATTTTGTCAAATGCCTTTTCTGCATCTATTGAGATGATCATATGGTTTTTCTCCTTGTCTCTGTTAATATAGTGCATTACCTTTATTGATTTACGAATGTTGAACCAACCTTGCATCCCTGGGATAAATCCAATTTGGTCAGGGTGTATGATCTTCTTGATGACCCTCTGTATTCTGTTTGGAAGTATCTAGTTGAGGATTTTTGCATCTATGTTCATTAAGGAGATTGGCCTGTAGTTCTCTTTTTCGGTTGTGTCTTTCCCTGGTTTTGGAATCAATGTAACACTTGCTTCCCGGAATGAATTTGGAAGTATTGCTTCCCTTTCAATTTCCTTGATGAGTTTAAAGAGTAATGGTAATAGTTCTTCTTTAAATGTCTTGCAGAATTAAGCAGTGAAGCCATCAGGACCTGGGCTTTTCTTTGTTGGTAAATTTTTTATTGCATTTTCAATTTCACTTATTGTAATTGGGTGTTTAGAATTTCTATATCTTCTTAATTTAGCTTTGGCAATTCATATGTATCTAGGAATCTGCCCATTTCTTCTGTGTTTTCCATTTTATTAGAGTAGAGGTTCTCAAAGTAGGTATTGATGATCCTTTAGATTTGCGTTGGGTCTGGTGTGACTTCACATTTTTCATTCTTAATTGTATGAATTTGAGTCTTTTCTTTCCTTTTTTTGATAAGGTTGGCTAAAGGTTTATCGATTTTATTTATTCTTTCAAAAAACCAACTCTTTGATGCATTGATTTTTTTGTATTGTTCTCTTCATCTCCTTTGCCTTGATTTCTGCTCTGATCTTTACAATTTCCCCTCTTGTACGACCTTTGGATTTGTTATACTCTTCTCTTTCTAGGAGCTTGAGGTTCTGCATTTGGTTATTTATCTGAGTTTTCTCTGTTTTCCTTGTATGGGCATTCACAGCTATGAATTTCCCATGTAGAACTGCTTTCATTGTGTCCCGTAGATTCCTGTATGTTGTAGTGGCATTTTCATTTATTTGTAGAAATTGTTTAATTTCTTCTTTAATTTCTTCTGCAACCCATTGTTTGTTCAAGAGGGTGTTATTCAATTTCCATGTGTTTGTGGGGGTTTTGCACTTTCTTATGTTATTGATCTCCAATTTTATTGCATTATGGTCTGATAAAATACAGAGGGTAACTTAAATTGTTTCACATTTACTTAGACATGACCTATGTGCTAGCATGTGGTCTATTCTCGAGAATGACCCATGTGCAGCCGAAAAGAATGTGTATTCTGATTTTGTGGGGTGGAACACTCTGTAAATATCTATTAAGTCCATTTGTTCAATAGCTTGGTTCAGTTCTAGAATTTCCTTGCTAACTAATTTTCTAGATGATCTGTCTATTTGTGATAGTGAGATATTAAGGTCCCCCACTACTATTGTGTTAGTGTTTATTTGGGTTTTCATGTCTATTAATATTTGTTTTGTGTAGTTGGGGGCATTCATATTTGGTGCATATATATTTACGATTGTCATCTCTTCCTCTTGGATTGTTCTCTTCACAAGGATGTACTGACCATCTTTGTCTCTCTTAATTAGTTTTGGTTTGAAGTCTACGTTGTCTATAAATAAGATAGCTACCCCTGCTTTTTTCTGGGTTCCTGTGGCATGGAGAACTGTTTTCCATCCTTTTACTTTCAGTCTATGAGTTTCTTTTTGAGTTAGATGTGTTTCTTGTATACAGCATATTGCTGGATTTTGCTTCTTAATCCATTCTGCCAATCTGTTTCTTTTGATTGGTGAATTAAGGCCATTAACATTGATGGTTATAATTGATAGAAATTGATTCATCCTTTTCATGATGTTTTACTTTTGTTAGGTCTTTATTTCCTTTCCCCCCGCTCCACATTTCCCTTTAGTGTCTTACCTTGCCTGATGGTTTCCTTCTGTTGGGCCTCATGGAGTTGTGACCTTCATTGTCTTTTTCTAGGATATTTTTTAGAATTGCTTGTAGTGCTGGTTTGGTGTTCATGAAATTTCTCAGGTGTTCTTTGGCATGGAAGTGTCTAATTTCCCCATCAATTTTGAAAGATAATTTTGCAGGATACAACAGTTTGGGTTGGAAGTTATTTTCTTTTAGGGCTTGAAATACTTCACTCCAGGCTCTCCTTGATTTCAGGGTTTGTATTGAGAAGTCTGCTGTGATTCTGATGGGCTGTCCTTTGTAGGTGATTTGTTTCTTTTCTCTAACTGCTTGTAGGATTTTGTTCTTCTGTTGGGTTTCTGGGATCTTGATTATTATATGTCTAGATGTAGATTTTTTTTGATCATGGCTAGTTGGGGTTATTATGCCTCACTTATCTGTATGTCCAATTCTCTACCTCTGTCTGGGAAGTTTTCCACTATTATTTCTGTGAACAGTTTTTTTATGTCAATTGTGCGTTCTCCTGTTTTTTCATGGAGTCCTATCAGTCTTATGTTATTCTTCTTTGCATCATCTAGCACCTGTTGGATTGATTTCTCGTGGTCCCTTACTATTTTAAAGAAATTTCTGTTTTCATGTTCTTTATCTGCAATCCTGTCTTCTATATCTGATATTCTATCTTCACATTCCCTTAATCTGCTGTGTATACTTTCAATGGAGTTTTTAATCTCCTGAATATCTGTTAGAATCTGTTTCATGGATTCCATTTCTTTCTTATGTTAGGTGATCATGGTTTCCATTTCTTTCTTATACTGGGTATTCATGGCTTCCAGCATGTTTCTGAGCTCATCTATTTTTTTATCTGTTTCTGTTCTAGAACTTCTAATCATGTGTTTCACTCTGCTCACCATCTCTGCAGATATCTGGGAGATTATTTCTGCCTTGAGTTTTTCTAGAGCCTCATTCATCTGTTTTGTTACTTCCTGTGCTATCAGTTCAGGGTGACCATGTGGTTAGTTATCAGACTTTTCCACCTCATTTCTCCCAGGGACCCTTGGTGGAGTGGAAGTCTGAGTTTGAGCCTCTCTTAAGTGTCTTCTCATATTTGTTTTTGGTACTGTCCTTGCTTTAACTCCTGGGTTGATACTTTGGAATTGCTTATTGTAAGTATCTTTGTTGCTTTTAATTAGAACACTTATGGAATGATTACTTCTCAGAGGTGACTTCCAAATATAGCTGGTCTTTAAGTTTTGAGTCTCCAATGACTCTGAGGCTATCTCATTATCATTATACTAGGAATGATCACTGACTAGATCAATAACAACACTTTAGCCCAAGTGATACAATCAACAACACCATTGCATCAAGTACATCTTAGAAAATCACATTTTGTGGTAGTTATTAATCTATCACCTTTAACTGTGTGAATTAAATCAAGGTTGAGGACCAACCCATCATATAATTATAGTGAGTAAACTCTTCAGTATAACACTTTACCCTTAGGGATGGGGAGTTAGAAGGGGTTGGGGAGGGAGGGACAGATAGGTAGAAGGATAGGGGAAGGTTAGCAGTGAGGCCAGAGGACACAGGCAAGAAGGAAAAAGAGAATAATAGAAAGTTAAAGAACTCCGCATGAGGGCCAGAACAAGGATAAAAAGGGAGATGAACAATATGGGACAGCAAGAGAGTGAGTGTAAGAGAGAGTAAGGAAAGGGAAAAGAAAGAAGAAAAAAAGGAGAGAAAACCAAAAATTTGCAAAGAGTAGGAGAGAAAAAAATTAAAGATAAGCAGGAAAAAAGAAAAGAGGAAAAAGAAACAAATGAATAATACTAATTTTAGAAATAAAAAATAAAAATTAAAATGAAGGGCCTCTTTCAGGGTATGTTTCTGTTGTCACAATAGACAACGTGGGTAGCAGTGTGCAGCTATAAGTCAATGGGTCTCAGTAAGCCAGTCACAGACCCGTGAGATTCGAGCAGATTTCTGGCTGCAAGTCCCAAGTTGAGCTCCCTGTCCTCCTGTAGGGTTGAACACTGCAGGGTTGTACTGTAGGTTCCAGCTGCCCTTCCCCTGAAGATAGTCCTGATTCTGATGGAAGGTAATGATCGCTCCGATTTACCCAGTACATTGGACTGGTGGTCTGGTGTCTTCTGTGTCTTAGTAGTGTGGAACCAGATGTCAGTACAACCAAGAAGCCAGAGGAGCCTGGGTGAGGGGATCCAATGGATTGCTGCTGGGGTGCAGGCTGGATGGGCAAGTTGACTGCAGGCAGGAACTTCCTCTGCGTCCAGAGAGGAGCCTGCCTGGTTGCGGCCTGGATGGACAAGTTTGAGTCTAGGTTTAATCTTTGGTGTGTGGAAAGCTCTTTTTCCCAGCACTATTTGTTAAAGAAGCTATCTTTTTTCCAATGAATGTGTTTGGCTCCTTTGTCAAAGATAAGGTCACTGATTGTGTTTGAAATTATTTCTGCATTTTATATTCTGGCCCATTGATCCTCAGATATTTTCCTTTGCCATAACCATGATGTTTTTATTACAGTAGCATTGTAATATAACTTCAAATCAAGGATTGTGATGCCCCCTGCCTTGGCCTTGCTCGCCAGAATTGATTTTGCTATTTTAAGTCTCTTCTGGTTCCATATGAATTTTAGGACTGTTTTCTCTTCTTCTGTAAAGTATACTATTGGTACTTTGATTGGGATTCCATTAAATTCGTATAACAGTTTTGGCCATTTTCACTGTATTGGTTCTGCCTATCCAAGAAGTGGGGATGTCTTTCCATTTCTAATACCCTCTTCCAGTTCCTTTTTCAGAGTACTGTAGTTTTCAATGTAAAGTTCTTTCATTCCTTCATCAGATCGATTCCTAAGTATTTCATTTTTCTTGTGGTATAGTGAAATGTTTTGTTTCACTGATCTTTCTCTTAGTGAGTTTGTTATTCATGTACAGAATTGCTATTCATTTTGAGTGATGACTTTGTAACCTACTACACTGCAGAAATTGATTGTTAATTCTAGAGGTCTTTGGTGGAGTTTTTGGGGTCTTCTATGAAGAGTATCTTGTTATCACCAAATAATGATAATTTAGCTTCATCCTTTCCTATCCACATTCCTTTCATATTTTTCACTTGTCTAGTTGCTCATCCCATAAATTCTGCTATTTCTTCTTCTATGTTATCAGACAAAACTAATACTTTTGAAGATCTTCAGACTTAGGCTCTTGGGAAAATTATGAAATTTTGGGAGAATCTTGAATAGATGTCAGAGTTAGATAATCATCCACTAGGGTAACTGAACCCTAGAGATAAACAGAAGTCTTCAGGATTGTGCTGGGAGAGATCAGACTGTCCTAATAAGACTTCTTGGCCAGAGAAAAATAAACAACAGAAAATAACAGCAGCAACACCAAAAATACACATCAAGAGTGATCAGAACAGATATTATAAAAATACAGTTATAATTTGGAATTGATATGCTTCTCACATGGGCAACTGTACATGTTTTCCTGTAAGGTAAGTATTAGAAACTACTTTCTTTAGTGATAGATAACAAGTAATTGCTCTTTCAATATAGTTAGATAGATCAACTTGATGAAAAAAGATTTTTTTTCTGTGAACATACAGAAAGAAAGTGCCATTGAAGAATATATTTTGAATTTAAATGAAAGTGTTTTATTGTTTTAAAAGGCTAAAATTGTACTGAAATAATATCTGACTTACTTTATCCAAGACAGCTTTATAACTGTCTGCAGTCAGTGTCAATTACAAAGTTCAGTCTTGCAGTAGAAATGAAAGTGCCTATAAAAAGAGAATTGTGACTTAGAGTTCCTGATTTTTACTACTAAAAAGATCTCTTTTTCACTTCTTGCTGTTTCCTAGCTCACAGGCAGTGCTAGGAAAACACAGCAACACAGCATTTGGGGTCAAAATACTTTTTTCAGGCTAATAAGAATGATTTTTTTAAGAGCTCCTGTGAATATGCAAAGTAAGGTGAGGAGGGAATATTTTTCAAGTGAAAAAGAATTATTCCCCTGGGAAATGTACTAAGGGAAGTTGATAGAGATGAAAAGGAATAAATAAATTACATTTCTCAGTGATTAACTTTGGGGAGTAGGAGGATAATTGGAATAATTTTGTGTTATTATGCCTTCAACTTTTATTATATTTTATAAATGAGAACACTTCTTTCCTTTCCTCACACATCACTATTTTTTATAACCTTTCTGACATATACTCTTTGAGTTTAGTGAGTATACAGTCAGAAACTCTTTATGGAAAATATTGAGTAAAGATATTAAAATAATGAACAAATTCACTCAGTCAGACATGAAGAAATTGTCTTTCTGAAAATAAAGAGAAACCAACATTTATAAATGAACTTCATAATAAGCACCTTAAAGTATGTACATAAGCACATTTATATCAATTAATGTTCAATTTTATAAGCTATATAAAGAGCAGTATGTATATTTTTTAAAAATAACTTTATTATCAAACACACACACATACAGAAATTAAAACCATTCAAAGAAGAACAATACAAGGGAAAAATACAATAATATTCAAATACAGTAGAACTCAACCAAAACAAAACTGAAAAGCACTTAAACATTTTTCCATGTAACTCAAAAAAAAGCCTCTCAAGAACCAACAAGACACCAGAGGATGTGATTTGTTTCAGAAAGATCCCCAAAACCAACATTGAAAAAATAGTGGTCTGGAAAAAAAACTACAGTTAGCTAGCATACTCCACATAAGCCAAAGTTTTCCCTAATTTAAATTTTGATACAGTCATATGACACGCAATGGAAACACAATCCAAGAAATATGTTATTATTAGGCCATTTTTTCCGTGTGTATCCTTAATTACACTTTCAGTTTCTCACACAAGAGAAACTATTCGATATTTACACATGTGTGTCCTATTTATTTCACTTAAGAGAATGGCCCCAATATGCATCCATTTAGCTATAAATGTCTCTACTTTCTGGTTCTTTATGGCTGAGTAGTATTCCATTTTATTAAAAAAAACACATCTTCTTTATCCAGTCTCCAGTTGATGGGCACTTGGCTTGTTTCCAAGCTTTAGTTATTACAAACTGTGCTGCTATAAACATGGGTGCACATATATCGCTGTGGTATGATTCTGTTAATTCTATTGGGAATATACCCAGCAGGGGTATAGCTGAGTCGAATGGGACCTCTAGGCCTAATCCTTTGAGATATCTCTATAATGATTTCCACAGTGACTGCATGAGTCTGCACTCCCACCTACAATAAAGGTTCCTTTCTCCCCACAGCCCCGCCAGCATTTGTTACTGGATGATTTCTTTATAATAGCTATTCTTTCTGGAGTGAGGTGGAATCTCAGTGTTCTTTTCATCTGCATCTCTTGAATAAACAGTGATGTTGAACATTTTTTCATATATTTATTTGCTGCTTTTACTTCTTTGTCTGAGAAATGTCTGTTCATTTGAGAAGCCCATTTTTGAATTGGGTCTTTGAATTTGGGGGGTCTGATTTTTTTCAGTTTTTTATATATTCTAGATAGCAGTCCTTTGTCTAAGGTAAACTTGCTGAAAATTTTTGTCACATTGTAGGTTGTCTCATAGCTCTGTTGGTGGTTTCTCTTGCAGTGCAGAAGCCTTTTAATAAGATGAGATGCCAGTTGTTGATTCTTTGTGCAAGTTCCCGTGCCACTGAGGTTTTGTTCATGAAGTCTTTTCCTATGCCAATGGCTTTAAGAGTTCTACCTAACTTATCTTCCAGCAAATTTAATGTTTCTGTCTTGATATTTAAATCTTTAATCCACTTTGATGTTAGTTTAGTGCATGGTGATAGGTATGGGTCTAGTTTTAATCTCTGGCAGGTTGAAATCCAGTTTTCCAACACCATTTATTAAATAGGCTATCTTTCCTGCAATGAGGATGGTTAGCTCCTTTGTCAAAGATGAGGTGGCTGAGCATATCTGTAGTTGTTTCTGCATCTTGTAATCTATTCCACTGATCCTTGGGTCTGTTTCTTTGCTGGTACCATGCTGCTTTTATCACAATAGCTTTGTAGTATAGTTTCAAGTTGGGGATAGTGATACCCACGGCCATATCTCTGTTGCCTAAAATTACTTTTGCTATTCTATGTCTCTTCTTGTTCCAAATGAATTTTTGGATTGTTTTCTCTAGTTCTGTGAAGTATATTATTGGAATTTCAATTGGCATTGCATTGAATCTATATAGTAGTTTTGGAAGTATAGCCATTTTCACTATATTGGTTCTTCTTATCCAGGAACAAGGCATGTCTTTCCATTTTCTTATATCCTCCTCAATCTCCTTTTTCAGAGTGCTATAGTTTTCAGTGTAGAGGTCTTTTGTTTCCTTTGTTAGATTGATTCCTAGATATTTCATTTTTTGGATGCTATTGTAAAAGGAATTGTTTCCCTAATTTCTCTCTCAGTGAGTCTATTATTTGTGTAAAAAAAAAGCTATTGGTTTTTGAATGTTGACCTTGTATCCAGCTACTCTACTAAATATGTCAATTAAGTCCAGAAATCTTTTGGCAGTGTATTTTGGGTTTTCTATGTAAAGTATCATATCATCAGCAAGTAATGACAGTTTCACTTCTTCCTTTTCTATTTTTATTTCTTTGTTTCTTTCTCTTTTCTAATTGCTGTGACTAATGTTTTTGAGAACAATATTAAAAAGGAGGGGTGATAGTGGACATCCTTGTCTTGTTCATGATTTTAGCATGAAAATTTTCAGGTTTTGACCATTTAGTGTGATGTTGGCTGTTGATTTTTCATAGATTGCCTCAATTAAGTTGATATAAAGACCCTCTATTCCAATTTTCTGTAGGGTTTTTATCATGAATAGGTGTTGGATTTTGTCGAATACCTTTTCTGCATCTATTGAGATGATCATTTGGTTTTTGTCCTTGACTCTGTTTATATAGTGTATTACCTTTATTGATTTACGTATGTTGAACCATCCTTGCATCCCTGGGATAAATCCAACTTTGTCAGGATGTATGATCTTCTTGATGACCCTCTGTATGCTGTTTGCCAGTATCTTCTTGAGGACTTTTACATCAATATTCTTTAGGGAGATTGGCCTGTAGTTCTCTTTTTGGATTGTGTCTTTCCCTGGTTTTGGAATCAAAGTGATACTTGCTTCCAAGAATGAATTCCCTTTCAATTTCCTTGATGACTTTAAAGAGTAATGGTGACAGTTCTTCTTTAAATGTCTTGTAGAATTAGGCAGTGAAGCAATCAAAACCTGGGCTTTTCTTTCTTGGTAAATTTTTTATTGCATTTTCAATTTTACTTATTGTAATTGGGTGTTTAGAATTTCTATATCTTCTTCATTTAACTTCGATAATTCATTTGTATCTAGGAATCTGTCCATTTCTTCTGTTTTCCATTTTATTAAAGTACAGGTTCTCAAAGTAAGTATTGATGATGGTTTGGATTTCTGTTGGATCTGTTGTGACTTCCCCTTTTTCATGCTTGATTGCATGGATTTGAGCCTTTTCTTTCCTTTTTTTGATAAGGTTGGCTAAGGGTTTATTGATTTTATTTATTCTTTCAAAAAACCAACTCTTTGATTCATTAATTATTTGTATCATTCTCTTTTTCTCGATTGCATTGATTTCTGCTCTGATCTTTATAATCTCCCCTCTTGTATGAGCTATGGGTTTGTTATGCCCTTCTTTTACTAGAAGCTTGAGGTTCTGCATTAGGTTCTTTACTTGAGTTCTCTCTGTTTTCCTAATACAGGCATTGACTGCTATGAATTTCCTGCATAGAACTACTTTCACTGTGTCCCATAGATTCCTGTATGTTGTACTGGAATTACCATTTACTTGTTGAAACTGTCTAATTTCTTCTTTAATTTCCTCTGTGACCTATTGTTTGTTCAAGAGGGTGTTATTTAATTTCCATGTGTTTGTGAGAGTTTTGCAGTTTCTTATGTCATTGATCTCCAATTTCATTGCATTATGATCTGATAATATACAGGGGGTAACTCAGGTCTTTTACATTTACTCAGACATGACCTATGAGCTAGCATGTGTTCTATTTTGGAGAATGACCCATGTGCAGCTGAAAAGAATGTGTATACTGATTTTGTGGGGTGGAACACTCTGTAAACATCTATTATGTCTATTTGTTCAATAGCTTGGTTCAGTTCTAGAATTTCATTGCTATTTTTTTGCCTAGATAATCTGTCTAGTTGTGATAACAGGGAATTGAGACCCCCCACTACAATTGTATTAGAGCTTATTTGGTTTTTCATGTCCATTAATATTTATTTTGTATAGTTGGGGACATTCATATTTGGTGCATATATATTTAGGATTGTCATCTCTTCCTCTTGGACTGCTCCCTTCACAAGGATGTAGTGACCATCCTTGCTTCTCTTAATTAGTTTTGCTTTGGAATCTACTTTGTTTGCAAGTAAAATTGCTACCCCTACTTTTTTCTGGGTTTCAGTGTTGTGGAGAACTGTTTTCCATACTTTTACTTTCAGTCTGTTGTTTTTTTTTTTTTTGTACCGGGATTGAACTCTGGTCCTTGTGCTTGCGAGGCAGACAGTAGAACCACTGAGCTAAATCCCCGGCTATGTATTTCTTTTTGAGTTAGGTGTGTTTCTTGTATGCAGCATATTGTTGGATTTTGCTTCTTTATCCATTCTGTCTGTCTATTTCTTTTGATTGGTGTATTGAGACCATTAACATTGATAGTTATAATTGATAGATATTGATTCATCCTTGTCATGATGTTTTAATATTATTGGCTCTTTTACTTTTGGGGTTTTTTCCCCCTTTTCCTTTAGTTTTTTACTTTGTCTGGTGGCAATACGAATGGTCTCCACTTCGCCTCCAGAAGGAAAACTTTCTTTTGTAGAGCTAAGTCTTCTTCTTGTTGCAACTGGGCAACAGACACTGGCCCTGCTGCTGCACTGTCTGAGCAGCTCACTGGGATCATAAGTGCAGTACCAGTAGCAGATTGAAGGAGCCAAGTTTACAAAGTAAGAAACTTTACTTGTAAAGAGGAAAATAAAGGGTAGACGGAGAAGATAGATAGCTACCCTGATAAGAACAGGGTAGAAAGCTCCAGAAAGATGGAGGATGGACCTTTGTTCTTGGCTGCTTTTATTGGGTGCCAAGGACACTTCCCCCTACCTAGATCCTTCCATAACCCAACTGACTCCCTGGGCTGTCTTTGGTTTTGACCAGGCCCCTTACCTATATCATTTCTTTTGGGGGGACTTTGTGTAACTTCTTTCTGCCTGTTATTTGTCCTTGACAGGGCCTTACCTCCAGGGTGGGCAGCAGTTTGGCTAGCAGGTGACTTTGTCATGGTTAGCTTAGAGTTAGTAATGGGATGTATGGGTATCCTTAGTAATACAGTGACCATAGAGTGGATAATATAGTGACACTAGAGTGAATACATACAGTTACTTTGGTTAACAAACGTAATTCTTTCCGCAATGATTGAAAATATAATTCAATGAGAATTGAATCAAATTTCCCCATGAAGTCAACATAGAACCTAACCACTAAACTTGATTCAATTTTGCTTGCAACCAATTGTAGAAAGAATTGTTTGTGAACCAAGGAATCTATCTATCTATCATCCATTTATGTTAGTGCATAGATGTGCGTTCATACTGAATATGAGCTTTCCCTAAAGTTAGTCACTCACCCCATCCCATCACCACTTCCCTGACATTATATTGGAGGTGGTAAGGATGGTTTGTCTTGGCTTTCTGTGCCCTATCACCTTTTTGTTTTTTTTAATCTTTTGGTGAAAGATTTTTCTTTATCTGGTTTTCCCCTTTTCTATCGTTGTGTTGAGACAGTTCCCAGGGGGAATTTCTTTAGTAAAATTTTAACTGCTTCTAGTCAGAATTAACTAAAATACTAATGAGGCCCTTCCCCTATCATCTCCTTGTCTACAGATCCCATTTCCCTACATTCTCATGTTTGTCTGGAGCAAGTATATAAATAATTTGTAATCATGAAATTTTGGGAAGAGAAAGCAAAGAAGTAGGTAGGCAAGATAGGGAGGTTGTATAGGGATTTCTGTTAAAATATGCTGTTTTAAATTAATCACATCTATATTAAAGGAAAGAAATGTTTTATCACCTTAAAGTAAATTTAAAATTAATCTGTCAACAATACATTCTGACAAATCAGAGATCCTACACATTTTACTTCAATGTCAAGACACATTGGCTTTCCACAGATAGTATATTTGGCCAAATTGGAATATGTCTTAACATTTGAAGAGATTTTTTAATAATATTTTATCATATGAAATAATCAGTGTTACTTCTTTGGACAGTGTAGCAATAAATATTGGTCTGAAGTCAAAGTAAATGGTCAAAAATCTGAGATCTGAATGTATAATTATATCTTTTAATTATATGTTTTTTGCAAGAAACTTATTTACTTATCATTTAACAAAGATTTTTTGAGTTTCTACCATATGTAGATAATGTTATTAAGTATTAAGGACATACTGAGGAATAGGGATAGAAAGGTGAATAAGACAGCCACAATTTCTGAATTCATAGAACATTTGTTATGGTTAAGGAATGAATAGTGAGGGCAGGGAAAATAAATGAAAAGAAAAACAGTCTAGAAGATAATTTTCAGTAGAGATAAATTCTATGGAGATAAAAAGTAGGGTCAGTGGTTAATATGGTAGGCAGGGTACAGGTAAAGCTCCTTTGTGTAAAGTGTTGAGGGAGACCTCTTTGGGGAAGTGACATTTAAACCGAGGACCGAGTATGAATGGGGGAGAATAGTCCAGGCAGAGGAAGCAGCAAGAATAAGAGCTGTGATGCAAATGTGAACTTGATTTGTTTGAGGGATGTGTTAAAGGATAGTGTGATTCCAGTACAGTGGTCAAATAGGGAGAGAAAGAAGATAAAAAACAAAGTGGCAAGATAGAATAGATTTTGTAAATTGCAATAAGAAGTCATTATTTCAGTGTACAGTGTGAGTAGAAGAGCAAAAGAGAATATATGTTTTAAAATATTGTTCTGCCTGATATTTAAAGAGTGAATTGTGGATGGCAGGAGTAGAAGGAAGACAAGTTGGAGGATGTTGCCATGGTCTAGGGGGAATATCCTGGTTGTTCTCATTTTTGTTAGAAAAGCTGCTTAGTGAGTTCACTGAGCTCATAGAGTGAGTGACTGGCCTGACTTCAGTCCTTTCTTCATATTGCCAAGCACAAACACAGTAGGACTGAGAGTTTCTGGGCTTTTAGGATGTGGTAGAAAGAGCAAAAGATCTGTGATACAAGATTTGGTTCAGGTGCTGGGGTTGTCAACTCTAAGAAGAGGAACCTGAGGAAGCTCCTTACTGCTGAGTTTCTTAGTGTCTATTTCATGGGGTTTTTGGTAGAAATAAAATATGATTTTAAGAAGAAATAGTAAATTCAGTCAAGAAATATCTACATTAGGTTATACAAATAGAGCTATAATTTTAATAAAATACTCTCAAATTTTAAAAATATATAAACTCATTTTTCTTGAGTTTCAAAGTTTGGCTTTAAATTGATTAGGAACATATTGAGTCTCTTATCATTTATTTGAGCTTAATGAAGAAGTCAGTTGTCCAGAATATAAGCCTCTTCCCTACTGTCTCTGGGAAGTTCAGTTATTTCAGGAATTCACTTATTTTATTCTTGAAATAAGTGAATTTCTCAGAGACAACCAGAAGGGTACACAGACCAAAATGGTGCTTAGAAGCATTTATATGTCTCATTTGATAAGTGATGCAAGAGAACAACAGTAATATTGTAATTTGTTTTGGTATTTATTAGTATGTCATTTATGCCACAGAGGGCTGGCAGCCTGTGTTATGATTAAAAGAGCTTGTTTGTGCTTAGAGAAAATGTCCAAACTCACAAGGATTGTGTTTATTTGAAGTCACCAGAGCCAGAAAATTTCATGGAGTTACAGTGCCTATAAAGAGAGAACCACATTGTTATTTGGTACCATATTGCCTAAAATTCTCTAGATTTGGACTGAGGAATTTAGTTTGCATCCAGAGTACATCTATGCCCTGTTGGTGCAGCTTAATGCTGATGAGCTGGATTGGGAAAATGTTTGTTGTCTCTCCAGTTGGCTCTGGATCATTTTAATGCTTAAAGAAATAATGATCTTGGAACTTCTCTGGGCATGCTGAGTGAACATAGAAGGAACAAGTATAGTGCTAATTTCTTTGACTATATGGATCATTCTGAAAAAAATATTAACTTCCTCAAGTTCAGCACATTTTAAAATTATCGAATTTAAGTTTGGAGACAAAAGCCTATCTAAGAATAATTGCATATTTACTTTGCTTACATCAAAGAAAATCTATGATCTCCTACCTGTTCAAACATGCCTAGTTTATTACTTCCGTTTGAACCTCAGTATCCTCACCTTAAAAAACCTACAAATAACACACCTTTTCTCATTTGCAGTGCTAAATAAGTAAAATAATATATCCTTATAAGCTGAGTGACAGATAATAGGCATTGTATCCGTTTGACTTTCTGGCAGTATGTATTAATGCTGAGGACTTTTGGCCTGTACAACTGAGTCCTTGGTTTCAATATATAAAATATCAAGAATATTGACCTTTTGCCCTGATGTATTTTAAATCTGCAAATAGTAGAGTAATGATATTTATTAGTTCCAAAATTTTAAATTGTGTTATTATTGGGGAAAGTTTAATCCTATATTAAGATAAATTAAGTAAATTTTTTTAGATAGGAGACCATAGCAGTTTTCAAATTATATCACATATAATTGAAAAAAGACAGTTATTTTAATTCTAAAATTATTTTCAGATCCAGTCAATGATTTCAAAATTATTTTAGTCTGATTTTACAACAAATTCTTCCCACCTTCAGCCACAGTAAAGAATTCACATATTTAAAAAATGATCTCTTCTTTCTAAAGACATTTGTTGAACACCAGACATGTTTCTAATTTTGGAGACTTGGATTCAGAGATGCACTGCTCCTACTGCCTCCTGCACTAAATTAAAAACTTAGAAGGAAAATGGTGCATCTTATTGGGAATGAAAATTACACACTGAGACAGGACGGAGAAGGACACTCCTAAGAAGGTATGCAAAAGGAGATGTACTGACTTCTGGCTGGTTAGAATGGGCTCCTCAGAGGCTGTTGAAGTTGAGGCTAAGAATAGGAGCCTCACTATGTGGGAAAAGGGGAGCAGAGAAAGCAAGTGCCCTAGGTATTTGCTTTGAATTCCATGCTGCTTACCAATTAAATTTATATCAGTTTATAATGTAGTGAAATTAATTGTATTTTCTTCTCATAGATCTTCTAGAAAATACAAAATGATAGTAAAGTTTGTTAAAGCCTTTAGACCCTTCACTATCCTCATTCCTGGATAATTCAGTACTGACCCTTTTGTAGTATTTGTCTCATTGAACATACACTGTTCTCTACTTTCCTACTACTGTTGTATTTTCCTCTTTCTCATTAACTCTTGGTTGACTTTGGTTTCTTACTGGTTTATTTCTGGATGTCCCCCCAAAGCCTCATGTGCTCATAGCTGGGGCTTTTGGGAAATGTTCAGAATGGAGTTGTGATACTCATCACTGGATTAGTCTACTGATGAGTTTATAGCTAAATATGATCCTGGCAAGTGAAGCTTGGTCAAAGGAGGGGAGTCTATCTCCCTTTCTACTCTTCCTTTATCTCTCTCTGGTTCCTATCTGCCATGCCATGAGCAGCTTTCCTCTGCCATGCTGTCCTGCCTTGGAACCAGCCAACTACAGACTGAAAAGTCCAAAAAATGCAAGCCAAAATAAACCTTTCCTCCTTTAATTTGTGGATGTCAGATATTGGGTCCCAGTGATGATGTAAGTAACTAAGACAACTTCCAACATTTGGAAGCTACCAGGGTTTGATCCTAGGCAACCTCATTTCTTTACTTATTCTCTGTCTGTGTCATCTTGGGAACATTCCACATTGCCATGGTTTAAGCTTATGACTCCCAGTTTGTCTTTACTTTCTGATTTGTAACTGGCTCCAGATTTGTTAATTGCAATGCCCATGGACATCTCTATTTTGACATAAGGATATCATAAATAATAACTGAAGTAGAATTCATGATTTTTCTGCAAGCATTTCTTCATTCATCTCAATCCCTCATTTCCTATCTCCTTCTATGTAATCCATTAAGATCTTTTGTTAGTGAAGCTTCAAAAACACTAATTTGGATCCTTACTATATAGCCTTGACACAGTTACTTACTATCCATTCTCTTTTCTTTTTACAGAAAAGGCCTCCAAATTGGCCTTGCTTTCTGTTTTCACTTCTTTCCAGACCATTCTTTACAAATCAGCCAGGGATATGCTTTAAAATAAAAAATCAAGTCATGACCTTCTATTGTCCCCCTGCTTAGATGTTCATTATTTTTTCAATACACTTAGTAAAAAAATCTTCACCTTCCACTACATGGGTGTAGGACTATCTCTGCTATTTCCTGGAGCTGTGCTTTCACCTCCCTCTACCCTGCTCACTGTGTTCAAGTTCTTACTTGGCAAACTTGTTCTTGTCTTCATAACTATGCTTACTATCTTCTCTCCCAGAATGACATACCCTCATTTTTTTGTACTCAGGGAGGTAGTTTGATTTCTTCTTTCAGGTTTCACCTTAAACATTATTTCAGAGAGACATCTCTGATCATTCCATCTATAGAAGACTTCAGCACTTTCTCACACAGCATAATAACTATTTGAAATTTATAATCTAACTACCCTGTTCCCATCTCTATAGTATGAAAGTAAGCCTCTTACCAGGATGATGTTTGGTTGACAACAATACACACAGGTCTATAATCTTTTATTAAAAATTTGTAGGGCCAGAAATATTTCAGTGTCAGAATCTAAGTTATTTTATTTTAGTATTTGACATGTGGAATGATACCAATAATATTACTAGAGTAGTCACTTTCCTGTCACCATGGTAAAATACCCAATATTTACAATTTAAAAGAGAAGAGGTTTATTTTGTCTCACAGTTTCAAAAGCTTTAGTCCATAGTTATCTGGCTCCAAGACAGCATAGTGAAAGGCCTAGTTGTGGAAAGCTGCTTAACCCATGGAAGCCAGCAAACAGAGAGAAGAGAATAGGGATAATAATACAACCTTCCATGTCACACTCCCAGTGACCCATATCCTCTAACCAGGCCCCGTCTCCTGACAGCACATTCAGCTATGTATTTTTCAGTAGATTAATTCACTGATGAATATGATCCCCCATGGTCTAATCACATTACAAATGCCCCAACTCTGAACACATGAGATTTTGGGGAAACATTTTAGATATTAAACCATAACAATTACACTATATAGGATGGTTCTCTGGTCTCGAGTCATATCCCAGTCAGTTCATGACAAATGAGCAGACAAGTTGTATTTTTCTAGCTAATTCATTTTGATTCCATGGGACTTGATTTCAACATTAAGAAATGATTTCTTGTTATTTAACAATAAATAAAGTACATGTGCCTCAATCATATTTGTTAATATTTCTTCATAGACATTTTAAATGTTTACATTAAATGTGATAAATAAAGATTTCTTGTTACTAACATCATATTTTGCTGTCAAGTACAAAATTTGAAAACAAATTATTTTCCAGAATTTCAAGATTTTGAGTTGTGGTAAGGAATTGTGGAACTATATGAAGTTTCATTAATAGATTTAAGAAGTTTTTTTCTACTCCATCCTTCTGCTTCCTCCCAGCTCTTCTGGACATTGTCTAGATGTCTACCTCCTATCATGTGCAAATAATCAATGTTAAACAATGTAATTTTATTATTGAAGATTTCCTACACACCCAAATTCCAGATCTGTTTTCTAGCCACAGCATTCCTGAGAAAGCTGACATTTCAGGCATGTCTAAGCTCTACTTATGGGTGTGGGAATCCTAAATATAGTGGTGAAATTAGAGAAGGGAAAGGCCAGTAAATCCAGATATGTTCAGTTTTGGTTGTACACTTTCTTTTGTATGATTTTCTTTTGTCATGTTTCATTTTTACTTAAAACCTGATTTGAATCTCATTCAATAAAAGGTTACTATGAGAAAAATTATTGCACAATAGTATGAGGTAACAGACCAAGAGTAATTTTATTTAACAATGTTTATATGCTTATTTAATGAAGAGCATTAAAGTGAAATCTTCATTAAAATTTCAATCAAATCTCAGGAGTTACACTTTAACTTTGGGTTAAATTTTATGAAACACATAATGAAGTGACAAGGTAATCAATGATTCATCAGCAAATAGCTAAGGTTGCTAAATAGAATCTGTAGTATTTGCATGGTAAATATTTTAATATTTGTCTTTTTTTTATGTATTACTGTGTAAATCCTGAAGAGATTGAATGGGAATAGCTTTTGTGCTTTACATGTCTATTAACTTCTCTACATTATAAAAATAGAGCCATTTCATTTCTGTATGATTTTTCTCCATTAAATGATATGCACTTTATTTATTTAATTTTAAATGACAGGAGTTCATTTCTCAATGTTGAAATCAAGTTCTATGGGAGCAAAATGAATTAGCTAGAAGAATACAACTCCCCTGCTCATTTGTCATACACTGACTGGCCTCTTAATAGAGTACAAAGCTTCCTTCATATATTAATATCTGATTCTTCTACAATTGAAGGATTAACTTTAGAATTATGAAACTGGTGTTATGGCTCAGTGGAAAGTGTAAAAGTAGAAAATCAAGTCTTGTATCATTAGCCAAAGTGTACTGAGATGCACCAACTGTATTGAGAATTCGCTGGAATCCATTTTTATCTTCTCAATAATACAGGAAACAATACAGCTGCTTTTATTTACCATTAGGAAATACTGGCATGAGATGTTTTAATGCTAGAACTACTTTTCTATCTTCTATTCTTAACTTACTCCCATCAGTTAAGTATTAAGTTAGAATCTCATGGAGACAGTACAAATGTAACATTAAAGTTCTGAGCTAAAATAGTTTCTTAATAAGATTTAAGTAAGATATGTATCTAATCTTATTAGAGAGGCAGAAGCCAACAGAGTTTAAATATTCCGCTCATTATTGCAAGTCAGACCCCTGAAAGAGCTCTTAATTAGTGAATGAAATATCTCAACTCTAAAAATTACCTGACACATGATTCCTTTTATGACCAGTTTACTAATGTGAGATAAAGAAAGTTTTAAAGAACTTGGAGCTGAAACTTAATTCGTATTTGTCACTCATAAAATTTTGGATTTTCTGGATTCATAATTTCACTGATGGCTGAATTGTGTCCTGGAGGAATTGGTAAAGAAGGAATGAACATTCTCAGGAAGTTGAAGGACATGTCAAATTTCATTGGAATTTGAATATATAACTTAGAGGCATTCCATTGGAATTTGGCTCATGAACTTCAACAAAAATATAGGTGATTATACCAGGAAGGGAAATATCCAGGTCAAATGGAACCTTTAATTTCAATTCTTTGAGGAATTGTCACAATACTTTTCACAGTGGTTGCACCAGTCTACACTCCCACCAGGAGTGGAGAAGGGTTCCTTTTCTTGCACAGTCCCACCAGCATTTGTTATAGGTTGATTTCTTGATAGCAGCCATTCTTTCTGAGGTGAGGTGGAATCTCAGCGTTGTTTTAATTTGCATCTATTGAATGACTAGTGTTGCTGAACATTTTCTCATATATTTATTTGCCATTTATACTTCTTCATCAGAGAAGTGTATATTCTTTTCAGATGCCCATTTTTGGATTGGGTCTTTAAATTTGGGGGTATCTGATTTTTTAAAGTTCATTATATGTTCTAGATATAAGTCCTTTGTCTAAAGAATAGCTGGCAAAATTTTTCCCACTTTGTGGATTGTCTCTTCACTGTGTTGGTCATTTCTTTGGCTGTGTAAAAGGTTTTAATGAGATGAGATCCCAGTTGTTGATTCTTTGTAATATTTCCTATACGATCGGGGTTTTGTTCAAAAAGTCTTTACCAACATCTATATCTTCAAGAGTTTCACCTATTCTATTTTTCAGCAGATTTATTGTTTCTGTTTCAATATTTGATCCAGCTATTCCCCTTCTTGATATCTTCCCTAATCTCATTTTTGTATCTTCCTGAGAGAATTAAAAGCATCATACCACAGCTATATATGTATGCTCATGTTTACCGCAGCACAATTTGTAATAGCTAAATCTTGGAAACACCCTAAATGGCTATCAATTGATGTATGGATAAAGAAAACATTTTTTAATATAGTGACATGACTATACAATAAAGAAGAATAAACAAGACACTTCTAGGTAAATGGATGCATCTTGAGACTATACTCTTAAGTAAAATAAATTAGACACATATGTTTAAGTATCACATGGTTTCTCTGGTGTGAGAAATGGAATGTATAAATAAGGACCAAAATGTGTAATAGGTATTGTGAAGTAGTAAGAAAATATTCAAATGGGAAAGGGAACTAGGGAAAGAAGAAAGGGAAAAGAAAAAAGGGAGAAATGGATGCAAAGCTTTTGTAAATAAGGAGGGGAAGATGTGCTGAAGGGAGGGGAGGAGAATGGGGAAAAAAAGAAGCAAGATATATCACAGACAGGTACAAATTGCCTATGATGAATGTGATCATTACATATATCTAAGATGTACCAATAAAATTAATTAATTAAAATATATGATTATAACTAATGCCTTAAATTTTAGGATGATTTTCTGTCTCAATATTATTGTGACAATACAACATAACTTCCTCTTTTTATTAATTATGCCTGGTAATGGGTTTCATTTTGGCATATTTGTACACATATACAACATACTTGGATCATTTCTACTCTCCATTACTCCATTTTTGATCCCCTTCTCCTCCTCTTCTTTATAGTCTCCTTCCTATTTTCACGTCAAGTGTTTGTTTTTCTAGATTTTACATATGAGAAAAAACAAGCAACAGCTCTCTTTCTGAGCCTAGCTTATTTTACTAACATGAAGAGCTCCAGTACCACCCATATTCCCACAAATGACCTGATGCTGTTTCACTTTAAGGCTACATAATGTTCCATTGTCTATGCTATATACTACTTTATTTAACCCATTCATCAGATGACAGATACCTAAGCTGATTGTATACCTTGGCTCTTGTGAGTTTCACTATGATAAAAGTGTGTGGGTTTCTCTCCAATGTGCTGACTCTAATTCTTTCAGGTATATCATGAGTAGTGGTATAGGTGGATTATATAAATGGTAACTCTTATTTTTTGGGAATTTCCATGCTGAATGTCATAGTGGTTGTGCAAATTTATATTTACAACAATAGTGTATAAAAATTCCTCTGCTTCCTTGTCAGCATTTCTTGTTTTTTATATTTTTCCACTTTTTTTATTAGTGCATGTTCACAAGTATATGATGATTATATTCTTTACATGGAGTCAGTACATGTACATAACATATCTCAATTCTTTTTTCATTCTTTTCCCTCCCATCCCTCTAACAGCTTTCTTCATCTCTTAATCCTCTTTCCATTTGAAAAAGATCAATCTCTCTACTTCCTATAATCTATCTTTTATTTTTCTCTTTGTTTACACTTTGGGTCTTTCAAATAAAAGAAACCTTGTGACATATAAGCTTATGTGTCTAATTTCACTTAATATTATGGTATCAAGTTATTCTTAATGATAGCCATTCTGACAGTCATAGGATGGAATCTCGATGTAATTTTGATTTGCATTTTCTAAAAATGTTGAACAGATTTTTCATATGATTATTGGTTATTTGTCTTGCTTTGAGAGCTATATATTTAGTTCATCTATGTATTGATTGGATTACTGGTTTGGTGTTAAGGTTTTTTGAATTCTTTAATATAGTTTGAGTATTAATTTTCTGTCAGAAGAGTAGTTGGCAAAGATATTTCCCATTCAGAAAGATGTCATTCCCTCTGTTTTTTTCCTTTGCTGTGCAGAAGCTTTTTAACTTGAGACTATCCTATTTGTGTAGTACCATTATTTCTGAAGCTATTGGAGTCCTATTTAGAAAGTTATTGCCTTGAAATATTATCACATGTTTTCTTTTAGCAATTTCAGAGTGTCAGGGTTTGTAAGCTGATAGATTTTGCATTTGTTTTTATACAGAGTGTGGGATAAGAGTCTAGCTTCAGACTTCTATGTAAAGTTTTCCCAGCACCATTTGTTAAAGAGGCTGTCTTTTCCAAACATATGTTTCTGGGACCTTTGTCAAAAATCAGGTGTCTGTAGCTACATATGTTTGTTTCTGTATTTTCTTCTATTCCATTGGTCCATGTGTTTGTTTTAATGCCAATACCATCTGTTTTTGTAATTGTATCTTTTCTTTCCCTATTAAGTTTATTGGTGCATTTTAAGTATAAAATACATTTACATATATCATTGGGGTCTTGTACCATTACATGAGTATCTTGGTTCTCACCCCCGCTTCCCCTGCCCTCCCTTCACCCCCTCCACTCTTCCCTATTTGCAAACACTTTGTTTCTATTTTTTTCCTTTGCTCATATTATTTCCCTTTCTTTCCTTTGCCCTGCCTCTCCCATTTCCCCTGCTCCTTTAGACATTTACTTCCTATTACACAATATCAATTATATATTTTTAAAATTAAAATATCAAGAACTAGGAGACATTACCACAGATTTTACTGAATTTAAAAGGATATAGAAAGCATATTTCAAAAATCTGTTTTGAAATAAATTTGACAACTTCTAAGAAGTACCTTGAAAGACAAATTAATGAAACTAACTATGGAGGAAATATAAAATTTGAATAGCACCCATTAAAGAAAGTATATTCCTAGCTTGAAAACCTACCTACATGACAACAGTAGGCTCATATACATTTCAACTGATAAATTATATCAAACAATTAATGCAGAAAAAAGAAGGAACACTTCTCTCATTTTAGGAAATCGACATTGTGCTAATCCTAAAACTGGATAAAGATAATAGAAGAAAAAAGTATGAACATAGATAGAAATTTGTTTAACAAAACAAACTCTTAGAAGTCAGATCTGGCAGTATGTAGAAAGTGGTTTTGTTATAGGGATGGCAGTGTTGGTTCAGCATTGGAAGATCCACCCCCAAAAGTCATCATTTTAACAGAAGAAAGGAAAAAGCCATATGACTGTGTCACTAGTTGGAGAAAAAGAATTGGACTAAATTCCACAGCTGTTTGTGGTAAAAGCTATCAGGAGACTAGAAGTAAAACAGAACCTTCTCAACAGATTAAAGACATGTACTCCATAATTCCAGTGAGAATGCCTTGTATGAATGGAGAAGATACAACGCTTTCTCCTTAAGGTGGGGAGCAAGGGCAGATAGGCTTACTCTTTATCTGTCCTTTAAACTTCGGAATCTAGGCCCCACCAAAATAGTCTGGCAATAAAATGACACAATTAGGATAGGACTGGCAAGGTAGAAGCAAAATCTTTAGATGTAGATGAAATGATCATCTACAGAGAAATTACTAAGAAATCTCTAGGAGCCCCTATAACTTGTATTTGAATTTAGCAGGATTAGAAAACACAAGGTATATATAAAAATTCAGGTCTATGTATACTTGCTATAAGTGAAGACTTGGATATTGAAATTTAAAAGTTATGTAGGAGTACAAAGGACCTAGAAAAGTTAAAAAAAATAACAGTGTTGGAAGACATTTAGTACCTAATTTTAAGACTTCTTCTAAAACTACAGTTATCAAGGCAGTGCTGGTGTAAGGAAAGACATATAGATCATTTGAATAAAACAGAGAATCTAGAAATAGAACCACACATATATGGTCCACTGAGTTTTGAAAGATTATTTAACTTTAGTATTTTATAGAATATAAATTAAATTCAAGAGCTGAGGAAAAGATAGTGTTTTTAGCCAATGGCACTAGAAGACCTGGTATCCATACATAAAAAATAAACCTCAACTCCTTGTTTCCATACATAAAAATAACTTGAAGGGGGCTCCTAGGGCAGAAAAGCTGAGCTGGTCCCAGAACCCGGAAGGAAGCTCCCCTGCTACCATTCTACACTCCTAGGGCAGAGAAGCTGAGCCAGTCCCAGCACCCGGAAGGAAGCTCCCCTGCCCCAATCTCACACTCCTAGGGTAGAGAAGGTGAGTCGTGTGGGCACCAGAAGTACTCCTCCCCCCATGGAAATGAGAAGACATGTAAACAAGCCCCAAAACCAGACTTCCAGATCACATAGAGCAACCCCAAAGGGAAATAAGATGGAACAATCTGATATTCAACCACCTGGACTCTCTGAACTGGCAACAGAAGAGGACCTGGGAAAAACGAAATCAGAAATAATTACTCAGATAACAGCAAAGATTATGCTCATAGTGCAAGACATGATTAATAAATCTAGAGAGGACACAGATAAAAAAAAATAGAGGATCTGGGGAACATGATGGAATGCCAACATAGGGAACAAATGGAATCCATAAAACAGAGGCAAACAGATTTCCAGGAGGTTAAAAACTCCAATGAAAGTTGGCGCAGCAGAATGAACCAATATGAGGATAGAATTTCAGATATAACAGATAAGATTGCAATTAGTGACCAGGAAAAGAAAAATTGCTTTAAAATTGTAAGGGAACATGAGAAATCAATCCAGCAGCTGCTAGATGATGGAAAGAAGAATAACATAAGACTGATTGGAGTCAATGAAGAAAGAGGAGAAGTGCAGATGACATAAAAAAAAACTCTTCACAGAAGTGATGGCAGAAACTTCCCAAGGAGGGGAAAAGAACTTGACATACAGATAAATGAGGCATATAGGACTCCAAATAGCCTTGATCAAAAAAAAATCTACACATAGGCATATAATAGTTAAGATTTCAGAAACCCAACAGAAGAACAAATTTCTACAAGCAGTGAAAGGAAACAAATCACATACAAAGGAAAGCCCATCAGAATCACAGCAGACTTCTCAATGCAAACCCTCAAGGCAAGAAGAGCTTGGAGTGATGTATTTCCAGCCCTAAAGGAAAACAGCCTCCAACCCAGATCGATATACCCTGCAAAACTATCTTTCAAAATTGATTGAGAAATAAGATACTTTCATGATAAAGAGCACCTCATGAACTTCATGAATAACAAACTGGCACTCCAAAATATTTTAGACAATACCCAGGAAAAGACAATGAGGATCACAACCCCAGGAAACCCAGCAGAATGAATCCATTGGGCATGACAAATTAAACACAAAGGGGGAGAATCCAAGAAAAAGAAAATGTCATGACAAGACTTTTAAAACTTTTAACTTCATCTCCCTAATGAGTGTATAATTCAATCTTGTTATTGTACTGATTAGTATTTTTCTGATTCTAGAGTTGCACACTTTTCCTTGTGCTGTACTGGCTATTTATCATCTTCTTATGTCTGCCTACCTTTTAATTGGGTTATCTCTATTAATGAGGTGTAAGAGTCCTTTATATATTCTGCTCATAGGTTATATGCATTGTAAATATGGTCTGTTTAAGAACTACTTTTCATTTTAATGATGTCATTTAAAGTTCTAAATTTTGATGGAATCTCATTTATCAATTTTTTTCTTTTTTACATCATGTTTTTTCTATTCTAGGTAGTTCTTGCCTACCCTAAATTCAGAAACATTTTCCCTTATAATTTCTTCTTAAACTTTTATACTTTTAGGCTTTCATATTTATTTTCAGAGATTCCTTCAAGTTATTCTCATGTATGGAAATAAAGAGGTGAGGTTAATTTTTTATATGTGGATCCCAGGTATTCTAGTGCCATTTTCTGAAAATACCATCTCTTCCTTGTCTCTTGAATTAAGTTTATATTGCATAAAATGCTAATGTTAAAAAATCTTTCAAAACTCAGTGGACCGATCTATATACCTTTCCTTACACCAACTGCCTTGATTACTGTAGCTTTAGAAGAAGTCTTAAAATTAGGTAATAAATGTCTTCCAACACTGTTTTGTTTTTTTTTTAACTTTTCTGGGTCCTTTGTACTCCTATATAACTTTTAAATTTCAATATCCAAGTCTTCACTTATAGCAAGTATACATAGACCTGAATTTTTATATATACCTTGTGTTTTCTAATCCTGCTAAATTCAAATACAAGTTATAGGGGCTCCTAGAGATTTCTTAGTAATTTCTCTGTAGATGATCATTTCATCTACATCTAAAGATTTTGCTTCTACCTTGCCAGTCCTATCCTAATTGTGTCATTTTATTGCCAGACTATTTTGGTGGGGCCTAGATTCCGAAGTTTAAAGGACAGATAAAGAGTAAGCCTATCTGCCCTTGCTCCCCACCTTAAGGAGAAAGCGTTGTATCTTCTCCATTCATACAAGGCATTCTCACTGGAATTATGGAGTACATGTCTTTAATCTGTTGAGAAGGTTCTGTTTTACTTCTAGTCTCCTGATAGCTTTTACCACAAACAGCTGTGGAATTTAGTCCAATACTTTTTCTCCAACTAGTGACAGGATCATATGGCTTTTTCCTTTCTTCTGTTAAAATGATGACTTTTGGGGGTGGATCTTCCAATGCTGAACCAACACTGCCATCCCTATAACAAAACCACTTTCTACATACTGCCAGATCTGACTTCTAAGAGTTTGTTTTGTTAAACAAATTTCTATCTATGTTCATACTTTTTTCTTCTATTATCTTTATCCAGTTTTAGGATTAGCACAATGTCGATTTCCTAAAATGAGAGGAGAAGTGTTCCTTCTTTTTTCTGCATTAATTGTTTGATATAATTTATCAGTTGAAATGTATATGAGCCTACTGTTGTCATGTAGGTAGGTTTTCAAGCTAGGAATATACTTTCTTTAATGGGTGCTATTCAAATTTTATATTTCCTCCATAGTTTCATTAATTTGTCTTTCAATGTACTTCTTAGAAGTTGTCAAATTTATTTCAAAAAGATTTTTGAAATATGCTTTCTATATCCTTTTAAATTCAGTAAAATCTGTGGTAATGTCTCCTAGATCTTGATATTGTAATTTAAAAAATATATAATTGATATTGTGTAATAGGAAGTAAAGGTCTAAAGGAGCAGGGGAAGTGGGAGGGGTAGGGGAAAGGAAAAAAGGGAAAAGAAAAAAATATGAAGAAATGAAAAAATGGAAACAAAGTGTTTGCAAATAGGGAAGGGTGGAGGCAGTGAAGGGATTGCAAGGGAAGGGAGAAAAAAAAGAAACAAGATACTCTTGTAATGGTATAAGATCCCAATGATGAATGTAACTATATTTTATACCTTGAATGGACCAGTAAACTTAATGGGAAAAAAATAACTTGAAGGGATCTATGAACCTAAATATGAAAGCCTAGAAGTATAAAACTTTAAAAAGAAATTATAATGGAATATGTTTATGAATTTAGGGTAGGCAAGAACTTCCTAGGATACAAAAGACATGACGTATAAAAGAAAGAATTGATAAATGATATTCCATCAAAATTTAGAACTTTAAATGACATCATTAAAATGAAAAGTAGTCCTTAAACAGACCATATTTACAATGCATATAACCTATGAGCAGAATATATAAAGGACTCTTACACCTCATTAATAGAGATAACCCAATTAAAAAGTAGGCAGACATAAGAAGATGATAAATAGCCAGTACAGCACAAGGAAAAGTGTGCAACTCTAGAATCAGAAAAATACTAATCAGTACAATAACAAGATTGAATTATACACTCATTAGGGAGATGAAGTTAAAAGTTTTAAAAGTCTTGTCATGACTTTTTCTTTTTCTTGGATTCTCCCCCTTTGTGTTTAATTTGTCATGCCCAATGGATTCATTCTGCTGGGTTTCCTGATCCTCATTGTCTTTTCCTGGGTATTGTCTAAAATATTTTGGAGTGCCGGTTTGGTACTCATGAAGTTCATGAGGTGCTCTTTATCATGAAAGTATCTTATTTCTCAATCAATTTTGAAAGATAGTTTTGCAGGGTATATCGATCTGGGTTGGAGGCTGTTTTCCTTTAGGGCTGGAAATACATCACTCCAAGCTCTTCTTGCCTTGTGTGTTTGCATTGAGAAGTCTCCTGTGATTCTGATGGGCTTTCCTTTGTATGTGATTTGTTTCCTTTCACTGCTTGTAGAAATTTGTTCTTCTGTTGGGTTTCTGAAATCTTAACTATTATATGCCTATGTGTAGATTTTTTTTTGATCAAGGCTATTTGGAGTCCTATATGCCTCACTTATCTGTATGTCAAATTCTTTTCCCTTGCTTGGGAAGTTTTCTGCCATCACTTCTGTGAAGAGTTTTTTTTTATGTCATCTGCACTCTTTCCTGTTTCTTCATTGACTCCAATCAGTCTTATGTTATTCTTCTTTTCATCATCTAGCAGCTGCTGGATTGATTTCTTGTGTTCCTTTACAATTTTAAAACAATTTTTATTTTCCTGGTCACTAATTGCAATCTTTTCTTCTATATCTGACATTCTATCATCACATTGGTTCATTCTGCTGTGCAGACCTTTGATGGAGTTTTTAATCTCCTGGAAATCTGTTTGCCTCTGTTTTATGGATTCCATTTGTTCCCTATGTTGGCATTCCATCATGTTCCTCAGATCCTCTATTTTTTTATCTGTTTCCTCTCTTGATTTATTAATCATGTCTTGCACCATGAGCACAATCTTTGCTGTTGTCTGAGTAATTATTTCTGATTTCATTTTTCCCAGATCCGCTTCTGTTGCCAGTTCAGAGAGTCCAGGTGGTTGAGTATCAGACTGTTCCATCTTGTTTCCCTTTGGGGTTGCTGTAGGTGATCTGGAAGTCTGCTTTTGAGGTTTGTTTACCTGTCTTTTCATTTGCATGGGGGGGGTGTGCTTCTGGAGCCCATGTGGCTCACCTTCTCTGACCTAGGAATGTGAGATGGCAGCAGTGGAGCTTCCTTCCGGGTGCTGGGACTGGCTCAGCTTCTCTGCCCTAGGAGCACGGAATGGCCATGGGGGAGTTTCCTTTGTTATTGTATCTTTGTAGGATATTTTATAAGTAGTATTGTGATACCTCTAGCATTACTGTTTTTGCTCAATAATATTCTGGGTCTTATGTTCTTCCATATGAACATAGGATTGTTTTTTCCTATTTCTTTAAAGAATGTTATTGGTATTATTATGGGGATTGCATTTAATCTATAGGTTATTTTGTTAATTTGATTATTTTAATAATTTTAATTATTTCTACTCTTGAACATAGGAGGTATTTCCTATTTCTAATGCCTTCTTCAATCTCTTTCTTCAATGTTCTGTGATATTTATCGTACAGGTCTTTTACTTCCTTAGGCTCATTCCTAGGTATTTTATTTTTTCTTTAAACTATTATGAATAGAATTGTTTATCTGATGTCTTAACCAGAGAATTTGTTATTGGTTTATAGAAAAGCTATTGATGTGTGTGTATTGATTTTATATCCTGCTACTTTTTATTTAAAAATCATATATGAAAGTCTTCTTAGGGATAATTCTCTCTTTTAGACTCTTTGGTTACTCAAGATTGAAGTCACATTGTCAGAGTTATTTGGGAAGTGCTGAAATATTAGTTAAATCCTATCCTGAAACCTAAAATGCAATCCTGACCTTAGATTACAGGTCTTTCTAGTAAAACCAGTTCTAGGTGAAGAATATACCCATGGACTGAGATTGAGGTGGAAAGTGATGTACTGACTGCTTCACCACACAGTGGAAAATTTATCTTATTTCCTGTAAGCAATACAGATAGAAGACCTTTTCTGAGTGTGCTAAAAACTAACTTTAATTTAATATTAGGCAAGTCATATGACATCCTTTTGTACAAAACATTATAGAATAAATGAACATAATTAAATATTCTTTAGGTTCCTTATATCCCATTTTCAAGGATTCTTGATGTTTCTAATGTTTAAAATTTGGGAGGTTCTTGATACATGGAACTTTCAAATTTGAATGAAGTGATTACGAAGGGTTGCAATTTGATTGCTTTAATTCACAATGGCAAATGTGAAGAATCTACTCTATGTTGAACACAGCAAATAAATATTCTTACCTGTCTGGTTAATGTTTTACATTGTTGAGTAGATGGAAAACTGTTTAAGAAACAGGGATTTTTATTGCAGAATAAATGTAAAAGAAATGAGCAGCTAAGGAGAGATCCAAGAAGGGAAATAGTGGGGCTGAAGAATGGGCAGGAATGAGGAGGGATTATGGGGAAGCAACCTCCTGCACTAGTATCAGCAGGAAGTACACAATCCAGTGACCTTCCTCACTTGCTGTGAAATTCTCAGTAATCTGTGTATACCTAAAGGACACACACAGTAAGGACTTCTCTGTCAGTCTCACTGCCCATTTAACATAATATATTTTGCTTTCAAAGTTGAATGCAGAAGAAATTATTTGGGGTTATAATTTGTTTAACTGAAACTGAAACTCGCCAAAAGGCTGCACATTTTATGGCCACATTTAAGAGTCTTTCTTTCTTTCTTTCTTTCTTTCTTTCTTTCTTTCTTTCTTTCTTTCTTTCTTTTCTTTTTTTTGTACTGGGGATCAAACTTGGGAACTTGCATTTGCAAGGCAGGTGGTGGAACCACGGAGCTAAATCCCCTGCCCTTATGTCATTTAAAAAAAATTAGATACACTACTTTTTCAACCCGTGCTTGAGTGTTTAATTGAACACTGCAGACACAAACTGGCTAAGTTGGAGTCAGTCTTAGTCCTCTACCTGCAGGTAGAAGAATGAAATGGTATTCTAAATCAGAAAATGCAAACTTTACAGAAGAGGGAATAAGATGATTCTCTTCTGTGAGAATAAGATGTCATGCCCAGCCTGAATGAGATCCTCTGAGCAAACACACAGCCCTCAGCAAACAACAGGCTACTCTCAGTAAACAAAACAGATGTCCATAAAGAGAATTTAGGACAAAATACACATCTCTGTGGTGCCAGAGAGTCCAGTATTGTATGCACACCTGTGTTGACCATCCTTGGACCCTCAATCGTAAATATTCCACTTATGATCATAGACCTCCTTCTAAAACCTATGTAAATTTGGGTTCTCTCCCAGCTAGCTGCTGAACTTTGGCCTTGATTTTAGTCCCTGCTCTCACTTGGACAGGAATAAATCTTTTTCTCACACAAAACCGTTTTCCAAGTGGACTTTTGTGCAGCATTTGTTACCTAGGAGAGGACGTTTGTGGGGGGAGGGTTTTTTGTTTAATTTTTATATTCTTTTTTTCTTTTTTTTGGTACCAGGGATTGAACTCGGGACCTTGAGTTGTGAGGTGGGCACCGGAACAACTGAGCTAAATCCCCAGCCCCATAATTTTTATATTCTTATTCCCTGAGATTTCACTATCACTTGAAGGAATGTGGCAATTAATTATATGCAAATATAGTTTAATAAAGAAATTAATATGACTTATGGGCATACTCTTTTCCATTTCTGTATCATAGCTATTAATAGTCTAATTTTTCTCACTGCAGATCATTTTAGAGAAATAAAATGCTTCTTAAGGAATATGATCATCACACATTTACTGTATTTATTTTCCTTGCCCCCAGGTCCATTTTAAATAGACTATTAACTTAAAATGACTTTTCCTTTAAAATAGCATTCTTTTTAACTAAGTTGTGAAAATCCATACTTTTATGCTTTGTTGTATTTCCATCAAGGAAATCAAGGATGCCCTTATTGAATTTTCCATATTGGGCACAGCTTGCTCTAAATTATATGTGACCTCTGAATTGAAGCCAGTTTCCAGTCTTTACCCAGAATACTTTAAGAGAATTCAAGAACACCTTTGCTGCCTACATATTATGTTTCTGGCTCCTAAAGAAGTTCCTTGTCAGGAGAGTAAAAGAGGTTTATTTCAGTTGAGAGCAGTGAGTGTAATGCATTTGGGAGAATTTTTGAGCAGAAACTTCACAACACCTTTGTTATAGGCTTTGAAATGGGATGAAGTTCACTCATCATCAAGGCAGGAAGAGGGATGGGTTTCTAAATGGAGAGATACCATTCTTTTCATAAGGGATACACCATTATGCCCTGAAATGATGCCTCTTTCTCAAGCAAATTTCAATTCAATTTAAAGATCCAGCCAGATGAACTGGCTTCTGAGGTTTTTATCTCAGGCTTTCCACGGACTTTAAGTTCTCATCCAAAGGAGGAAAATCTAAAATGGCAACCAAATCAGTTTAGTAATTTTTCCCAGACTTAGAGCCTCCCTCCAAAGTCCTCATGCAAAGCAGGGCAAAGAAATTCAGTGAACTAGGTCTTTTAGTTATAGTCTCACTTCTCTCATCTTCATGTCTTTATATTACCTGTGAAAAAGGATAAGGAAATTAATAATGCAAAAATTATGTATATAATATATAAATATATTATATATTAATGTATAAATATAATAATATAATAATTATATTAATATAAATATATGTTCTACCCCAATGCTTTTGCATATGTCCAACATACCAGTCTATTGATCAGTCACATATAATGTCATTTGCTATCATGAAGGCCTCAGATCCACTCATGGATCTTTCCTAATTCCCTGCAGCATACTGAGTGCAATAGAGTATGTTGCTTGGTTTCAAAAGTGAGAAATTCTGTCAGAGTTTGAGTCTCAGCTGTTCCACTTGCTAGCAGTCTGACTTGCAGCAATCACTTAGCCATATTAATCCTCTGTAAAGTGAGGATATAATAAAGTGTAGCTAATGAGGCTATTGTGAGAATTGTGAAACAATGCATATAAAGTTCTCAGCTCAGTTTCTGACACATAACTTGCTTAATACACGGTAGTGCCTATAATTAAAATAATTGTTTCATGTCTTTTAAAAGTAATATCAGTACTCTACTTACAGCTGCCTCTGTGAACAGAAAATAGAAATTTATATGGCAAAATAAAACTAATTCAGATTAATGAGAATTGTGACATTATTTGGCAATAGGGTTGTTGCAATTGTAATCTGAGGTCATAATAGTATAAGGTGAACCTCTAATCTAAAATGACTGACATCTTAACAATAAGTGGCAATTTGGTCATAGAGACACCACACAAGATAAATTATTATGCAGCACAGAAAAATAATAAAGATATTTTTCTTTTCTTACCACTTTATTTTCTATTTTTTAGAAGAAGTTTTAGGTCATGTAAATAAAAACTAGCATCAATTCATGGGCACTTACTTTGTGATAGGAGAGCTGTACTAAGGAGATCCTACTGAGCCTTTATATAACCTTCCAACAATCTGGTGTGGTAGGTGGTAGCAGCCTTCTCCAGTTTTATCAGTGTAAATGCAGAGGCCAGACAGTTTAACGTGGTTTATGTAAGGCTCCACAGTGGACTTGATATATATTTAAAAACAAATCAGAAAACTTTAAAAGTACTGCTGCCCTATATGTCCCAAATGGTATGTGAAGGCTGTGAAGGGTGCTCACGGTCTCTGGGGCACAGTGAGAAAGAATTCCCTTATAGTCACTCTCCTCATACTTAAGTCTGGATGGTTGAATGATACTAAAATAGCTATCAGGGCTCCTCTGTCCCTCATCTCACTTAGCTGTAAGAGAATATATCAGTTAGGCTTTGGGAAATTCTTTTCTTTTTGCTTCTGGGTAAAATTTATTTTCAAAAAAGTGGAGTACATTTATCTCATCATAGTGTAAATGCCTTCATTAGGGTTCTCTAGAGGACCAGAATCAATAGGAACTGTATGTGTTCTTATATGAGAGGATTTATTAGGTAGGCTTACAGGATCAAAGGTGGGGGGAATCCAGCATCTGTACAGCCAAAAAGACTGAAGTCATGGAACAAGAGGAATGAAGGATGAAGCGCCAGTCCAAAGTTAAAAGCCTGAAAGTTCTCTGGAAGGTTGCCAGTGTGTCTGTTTTGGAAGGGTGAAGAAACTATAGACCTGGAGACCACTGTCCAAAGGCAACAATAGAAGAGAATAGACTGGTTGAGGAAGACTGGAGCTCTTCAAAATAGGTATTTCTTCTTCTTTCCCTTTTATATTCCATCTAAGCCACAAGCCTATTGGTTCTTGCTACCCACTGCAGCAGTGGAAATTCCCCTCTCAGTTTACTGGCCTACACGTCAAACATCCACAGATACACCCAAACCATGCTAGGCATTTCTTAATGTTTTCAAGTTTATATCATAATTAATGATTATAATCCACACCTTGTCAATGTAACAACCAGGCATATCTACTTAAACCATACTTAATCTCCAAATAAAATATGAAGTTCATAATTACACCTAACATGATATAACTTTCCTATGTACAATGCAGTAATTCCCTCTTTAGAATAGATAGCAAAATTTTTCATTAGTTGATGCTTACTCTTCCCTTGATATTCCGTAACTGAAATATTATAATGTAGACTTAACAATACTTAAATACCAGTATTAAGTTAATTATGTCATTTTACAAAGAAGGAAAAGGTATCTGTTTAACATCTATCTATCTGTGGATAAACATATAACAAAATAGGAAAAATATTTCTGACAATTTTAACCCTCCTTTTTGTCACTGGTGAAACAGTCATAGCTGGTATTTATATCTCTTCTGCTCACTTTATATTCTCTTGCCCTTCAGCAAGCATCTCAGTGGGTCTTGGTTCTTAACCCGATAGGGTAAGCTATACCTTCATTCCTAGCAGTTGTGAGCCATTGTTACACTGCTGGATTGGGTTGATGTAGTCTCCCATTGATCTTAATGGGAGATTACATCTGATATGAGGAGTGGCTCTAACAGCTTTCCTGCACTCTAAAAGTATTCTTCTTTGCATCCATTGTGGAGTAGTAGTCCAAGTGCCCCACTGTATTCTGGAGCAGTCATCACTACCAACATGGTACCTCCCCTTTTAGTCTGTTGACTCAGAGGCATGAAGATTCCAAAATGGCCAGAGAGAAGTCTTCGCTACTAGTTCAATAAGATAATTATTCTGCCTCCTAGTAGAAACCACCATATAATATACATGTATAATTTGCTATACTTTAGAAAGGTTCTTGTGAGAACTGTCGATGAAATGGACTAAAGATCTTGTCAGAATGAAGGACAGGCTGAAGATCAGAAACCAGTTAGGAGGCTGCTGTAAGGAAGGAGGTAGACTTGAACTCAGCAGTAGTGCTAGCAAGAAGGAGGGGAAAAGGAGAAACAAAGTATTAAGGAAACAGAAAAGACAGAATTTGTCCTATATGAAAAATTTTATGTTCTCTATTAATGCTTTAAAACACTGAACCAAGTGTGATTGTCAACAGTAGAATCTATGAATATTTCTTTAGGGAAAAATATGCTTCATTCCTGGAGGTAATAAATGTCTTCCTTCAAATTAAAATTAATCCAATCCACAGTTTTAAAGTAGACAATTGTCAGTGTTATAGACAGGGTATGTTGATCTCTAAGGACTATTAGGAGCTACAAAGCAGATAGTTTTCTGGGTTGCAATGTTTAATATGTCTTGAATTTATACTTATAGTATTAAACATTGAGATTAAAAATTTGCTTCTTAGATATTTGTATAGTTTAAGTGAATTAAAATATTTTATTAAAATAAATTACATTCCATGTGTTTTATGATAAAACAGAAATCCAGGTGTTTTTTTTTTTTTAATTTCTATGTCCAGGGTAACGCATTTGCCCAAAGAACCAAGGGAGTTCTAATAACTGCCATTATTGTAAGAGGCAGGAAAACTTCTTGGTATCAGGTTAGCTTTATTAGACAGAAAGCATCAAGATTTTTACAGGGTGACCCTTCTATAGTTTTCTTGTTTTTGTGAAGGACAAACCACATTTGCTGTTTATTAAACTAGCATTGTTGGCATTTCAGTAATAGCATTAGGGAGAGCAATTCTATATACAAAAGAATTCCCATAACATAGTTATTAATATCAAGTAAATAGATATTAGGTTTAATACTACTCTTGATTCTAAATAAAGGAAAATTGAGCTCTATTCTTGAAGAATAAAAATATGTGCTTTCCTTACAAGAAGAGAAAAAACTGATGTTCTCTTCTTGTAATCTAGCAAGTTTGTTATTTAAAAGTGTACACAGAAAAATTGCTTGCTATTACAATAGGAACAACATGGAAGAAATAGAACATTTTACTTTTTTCTTTTACTAGTCCATAGCAGACAGATAATTATAATGTTTGTCATTACATTTGGACAAACTGGGAAAGTGTTTTGGTGAGATCCAGTGCAATAGAGCCATAAAGATTTCTCAGGCCAACATGCAGAGAACTAAAGTAAGAGAACAGGATGATCCCCTTGTTCATTGGCAGCATGGTCATTTTCTTGCCCCAATCTTACTACCACTTGCTGTTGTAAGCTCTGAATAGAAAGTAACATGTAGCATTTCTCAAAGTATAAGATGTTGGGTGAAAATTAAAAAAATAAAACAAAACAATTGCTGTGGTTCCTAGATTTTGTAGAACTCTAAATGGGCAAAGCTAAACGAGTTTCTTTACTACAGAGTTTTTTTGGAGTCTTAAGTGTTAACATAACAACTATTAAAGTAATAACCAAAAATTATTGTGTGACTACTGTTCACTAGGCATAGAACTTCACTGCTGTTAACTTATTTAAATGACTGTATAGTGTGTGTATAATACAATCTTCATTGTCTATATGAGGAAATGAAGGTCAGGGAGGTTGTTAAGTTGCCAAGCCTGCATAGCTAACAAGCCATTCTTTGAGGATAGGATTTAATATTTTACAAATTTACCTGACCACATCCTTTGTCTGTCACTTCTTCCCTTGTGGCATCCATTAAAAGTAATATTCTATGAGATAAGTTTATTAAATGCAGAGGAAATATGATGAAGGAATTTGGGGAAGGGTACTACACAATGGCCCTTTTTTTCAGATAAGAGAAATGTAATACAGTAGTCTAAAACCTGGAGATATTTGAAGTTTCAATCATAATAGCACAGGGCCATGACTTAGTATTTAAAACTCTGTAGAACTTAATCTTTTCCCCAGGATAAATTCTTTCTATTTATGGTAGACAAATATTATCTGGGATGATACTTGAAAATACTTTAATTAAAGTGACAGAATATAACATGGGATGAACTGTGTCAAGCAAAAGCCATAAATACAGAATCTTTTCATTTTACTTAGTTTATCACCTTTGCCAGACTAGCTAAACCTCACATCTGGCTTTGAACAGATAATAAATAATTTTAAAAATATGTCTTTTCTCATTAAACTTTTTCCTTAAGTTACCAAAATAGGCAGTGTGGACAGATTAGGAGAAATAGTCAATGAGCAAAACATGTTCAACTTTTTTCATAATTAGAAAGGGAGAGAGAGAGAGAGAGAGAGAGAGAAGGAAAGAAAGAAAGAAAGAAAGAAAGAAAGAAAGAAAGAAAGAAAGAAAGAAAGAAAGAAAGGAAGGAAGGAAGGAAGGAAGAAAGAAAGAAAATAAGAATGATGGAGGGCTGGGGACTTAGCTCAGTGGTTCCGCAGCCTGCCTTGCAATCCCCAGTACCAAAAAAAAAAAAAAAGAATGATGGAATGTCATTTTTACTTATCACTCAAATTTTATAAACTTGATAATATTAGAAAAGTCTTGTGATGGAAAAATAAATAACTATATATGTAGAGGACAATTTAAGAATATCTACCAGTCTGAAAAAAAAGTCCCTGTCTTTGGACCTAAAGATACCTATTGTATATGGTGCCGGTAACTTCTCTGTTCTTTCTACAAATTGTCCTTTAAAGTAGTGGATTCTACATAAATACCAGTTATTGTCTGTCCTTGTAGTAGGATATACATCATCATTAATACATGTTTTGCTTCTCCTAGAGCACCACTGACATCACTCCTGCATGTAAGACTTGGTTTGGCCAGAAGAGTATGAGTGGTTGTGATATATGTTATAATGGAGACTGGCCTTAAAAGTCTAGATTGGTGCTACCATTTCTGTTTTCCATTTGCCAGGAGATGGAAATAGAAGCTTCCTATTTAGCCTCAGTCCAAAAAAATGATGACATAGAGACAACTTGAAGTGAACTAGTAGCTGATAAGAATATGATCAAGAAATATTGTCATCGTAAGCCACTGAAGTATCATGTTTTAAACCACAGAATAACCAGCTATGAGCTAATGGAAGATGAATATTTGTTTTTTTCTATAAATACTCAGTATAAATTCTAATTCTATTTCCAAATTATACAAATATTTGAAGGTTTAAAAATATTCTAAGCTATTTATTTTTACTACATTGTCAATGATATTAAATATATCAATCCTCTCCCAAGATTTACTTTCAGCAGCTTTATATCATACCATGTACAATTTGGTGGTGAAACTCACATATAAAATTCACTGTAAAAATCAGCACCATTTAGTACATTTACCATGTTTTGATACCACAACCTCTGCCTTGCTCCAAAACATTTCTATCACGTCCACTGGAAACCCCATACCCATGAAACAATCTTCCTCTACCTCCTGGCAATCACTAATCTGTTCTCTGTCTCTATGGTTTTATCATTTTTGGATATTTCATATAGATCATACAATAATAATCTTTTGTATGGCTTTCAGTTAGCATAATGGTTTTGATGTTCATCCAGTACTTCAGTCCTTTTTAATGATATACTCTATTTTGTCTCTCCATTCATCCTTTGATAGACATTTGGGTTGTTTTCACTTTTTGCCTATCATGAATATTGCTGTTATGAATATTTGCATACCAGTACTTGTTTGAATATCTGTTTCATTCATTCAGGTATATACCTCGGAATAACAGGATTGCTGCATCATATGGTGATTTTGTTTGATTTTTAAAGAAACCACGTAAATGTCTTACACACTGACTTGATCATTTCACATTTTTACCAACAGTGTATGAGGGTACAACTTCTCCACATTGCCCTCAACACAATTCTTTACCTTTCCTTTTTAAATTTTAATTTTTACTGCGATTTTGAAACAGCATCTCATTGTGGTTTTGATTTGTATTTGCCTAACTAGTAAGGTAGAAAATCTTTTCTTGTGCTTGTTAGATATTTTTATGTCTTCTTCAGAAAAAGTGTTTATTTCATTGATTTCCTCATTTTTAATTGAGCTGTCTGTCTTTTTATTGTTATGTTGCATTCTTTATATATTCTGAAAACTAGATCTTTATCAGAGATGCAATTTTCAATTATTTTCTTGTATTCTCTATATTATTTCCCAGAGCCTTCATTGTATCTCTTGGTTAAAAATTTTAATTTTGTTTACAAAATTTATTTCTTTGTTTTTTAGTTTGTACTTGTGCTAAGAATACATTGCCAGGTTGAATATTTTGAAAATATACACGTTTTCTTCTCTAAAGGTTTTTATTTAGTTCAAACTCTCTTACATTTAGGTCTTTGACCATTTTGAGTTATAGTCTGCATTTGGTGTAAGCCAACAGACCATCTTCTTTGGATCTGCATATCTAATTTTTCAGCTATGGAATTGTATTTATATCACTTTTATATTATCATTTTTGCTATGTAGAAATATGATGAATTTTCATGCATTATTTTCCTACAATGTTGCTGAGTCTAAGGGCCAATCATTTAAAATATTTTCTACTTATAAGATGATGCTATCTGTGAATAAAGATATTTCCATTCTTTATCTTCCCAATTGGATTTATTTTTCTTGATTGATTGCTGTGACAACAGCTTCCAGCACAATGTTAAATAAAAATGGAAAAAACAGTGATTCACATCTTGTTCCTGATCTTAAGGATAAATCACAGAGTATTTAACCATTAAGCATTAATAAAAACTGATTTCTTTTCCTAACTGACCTTTGTGAGACTGACAAATTTCCTTTTTATTCATTGTATGTTAAGTAATTTTATCATGAAAGAGGGCTGGATTTTCTCAAATGATTGTTTGTATCAGCTGATATAATTGTAGTGTTTCCCTCTTATTCTATTAGTCTGATACATTAAGTTTGATTTCACATCTTGAAGCACTTGCATCCCTGATAAAATTATACCTGGTCATGGTGTATAATCATTTTAATATGCTGCTGGATTTGTCTTAAAGGTAGTTTTTGTTAAAATATATGCATCTATATTATAAGGTCTATATGAGAGTATTGATTCATTTTCTTTTGACATATTTGTATGGCTTTCCTTTAAATGTAATGACAGCTATATAGGGTGGATGTTTCCTTCTTTTCTAGTTTTGAAGAAGTTTGGAAAGGATTGATTTTAGATCTTATTTTCAGTGTTAGAACTCACTAATGGTACCATCTGGTTCTGGACTTGTCATTTGTTGGGAGATTTCAGTTAAATATCCAAACTCTTTTCCGCAGTTTTTTTTCTTAAGAAATGACTACTTTTTGAATAGTTTTGGTAGTGTGTATCTAAAAATTTGTCTAAATTTTATAAATTATACAATTTGATATCATATAACTGTTCATAGTACCTTCAAAAAATTCATTTTACTTCTGTAAAGTCAGTAGTAATATTCCCTACATTGATTTATACAAATCTTTTAGAAATTTGACTCTCTTCTTTGCTCTTCTTGATTAGTCTAGCTAAAGGTTTCTAGTTTTGTTAATCCTGTCAAAGACAACTTTTTGTTTTATTTATTTCCTCTATTGGTTTATTATTTGACTTCTATTTGCTCTAATATTTAATATGTGTTTTTTTCTGCTAGCTTTGGGCTTAGTTTCACCTACCCCCTTGCTCCCCTGTTTCCTCAAGTATAAAGTTAAGTTTAAAATATGATTTATTTATTTATTTATTTTGGTACTGGGGATCGAACTCAGGACCTTATGCTTGTGAGGCCGGCGTGAGAACCACTGAGCTAAATCCCTGGCACAAAAAAATCTATATTTTTTTTTAGTGTAAGTGTTTACAGCTATTAATTTTTACTCTGAACAGTGTTTTTGTGGAATCTCATATGTTTTGGTTTGTCATGTTTTTGTTTTTATTGAATTTAGAGTATTTTATAATTTTCTTCGTGATTTACTCTTTTTTTTTTGGTACCAGGAATTGAACTCGGGTCCTTACGCTTGTGAGGCATGCAGCAGAACCACTGAGCTAAATCACCAGCCCAAGGTGATTTACTCTTTTAACTATTAAATAAGAGTGTCTTGTTTGATTTTCATATATTTTAATTTTTAAAGTTTTTCTTCTTTAGTTTCTAGTTACATTTTAGTATAGTTCGAGAAGATACATGATATGGCTTCAATCTTAAATTGACTTCAACTTTTTTGTGATGCAATATATGGTTTATTCTGAAGAATGTTCCATGCATATTTATGCATATATTTTACTGTGTTTGAATAAAAATCCCTATAGACGTATACTAAGTCTAGTTTATAGATCTGTGTTTGTTCTATTTTGGAAAGTTTTCGAAATATTATTGTAGAGCTCTACATTTTTACCTTTACATGTGCCAATTTTTGCTTCATATGTTTTGGAGTATATTTTAGGTGCTTAACTGTTTTTTTGTGTGTGTGTATTGAATTCTTTTATTGGCACATTGTAGGTATACAACACAATTACATTTCTCATTGGAAACTGTACCTTTATATAATGCATCTTGGTTCTCATTTTTTCCCCATTCCTAGGCCTCCCTTCACGCCCTCCACCCTTCCCTATTTACAAAGACTTTATTTCCATTTTTTCCATTTCTCATCATTTTCCTTTCCCTTCTTTCCTTTCTCCTGCCCCTCCCACTACCCCTACCCCTTTGGACCTTTTCTTCCTATTTTGCATTATCGATTATTCATTCTAATCATTGGTACATTTTAGGTATACAGTATAATGACATCCGTCATTGGAAATGTGCACCATTACATAGTCTCTCTTGGTTCTTATTTTTCACCCTTGCCCAGCCCTCCCTTCAACCCCTCCAGTCCTCCCTATTCACAAAGATTTTGTTCATACTTTTCCATTTTCTCATATTAATCCCATTCCCTTCTATCCTTTCCCCTAGCCCTCCCACTTCCTTCCCCTTTGCCCCTTTTCTTCCTATTTCACATTACTTATTATACATTTAGTCCTTATTTACACTTTCAGTTTCTCACACCAGAGAAACTATTTGGTATTTACACATGTGTGTCCTATTTATTTCACTTAAGAGTATTGCCTCAATGTGCATCCACTTAGCTATAAATGTCTCTAATTTCTCATTTTTTATGGCTGAGTAGCACTCCATTTTATTTAAAAAAACCCACATTTTCTTTATTTAGTCTCCAGTTGATGGGCATTTGGGCTGTTTCCAAGTTTTAGCTATTACAAACTGTGCTGCTATGAACATGGGTGCACATATATCACTGTGGTATGATTCTTTTAATTCTTTGGGGAAGATCCCCAGCAGTGGAAGAGCAGGTTCAAATGAGACTTCTAGTCCTAGTTCTTTGAGGTATCTCCATACTGATTTCCACAGTGCTTGCACCAGTCTACACTCCCATCCGCAGTGGAGCATATTCCTCTTTCCCTACAGCCCTTCCAGCATTTGTTATTGGTTGATTTCATGATAGCAGCCATTCTTTCTGGAGTGAGGTGAAATTTCAGCGTTGTTTTCATTTGCATCTCTCGAATGACCAGTGATGTCGAACATTTTTTCAAGTATTTATTTGCTATTTCTACTTCTTTGTCTGAGAAATGTTTGTTCATTTCAGATGCCCATTTTTGGATTGGGTCTTTAAATTTGGGAGGTCTGATCTTTTGAAGTTCTTTATAGATTCGAGATAGTAGACCTTTGTCTGAGGAAGAGCAGGTGAAGATTTTTTCCCACATTATGGGTTGTCTCTTCACACTTCTGGTGGTTTCTCTAGCTGTGCAGAAGCTTTTTAATAAGAAGAGATCCCATTTGTTGATTGTTTGTGCTAGTTCACAGGCAACTGAGGTTTTGTTCATAAAATATTTTCCTACACCAATGTCTTCAAGGGTTCTATCTAACCTCTGTTCCAACTGGCTCAGAGTTTCTATTTTAATATTTAGATCTTTAATCCATTTTGATTTTAGTTTGTGCATGGTGAGAGATACAGGTCTAGTTTGAATCTTTGGCAAGTTGAAGCCCAATTTTTCAAGCACCATTTATTAAAGAGGCTATCTTTCCTCCAGTGAGGGTGTTTGGCTCTTTTATCGAAGATGAGATGGCTGAGTGTGTCTGGTGTTGTTGCTGCATCTTCTAATCTCTTCCACTGGTCCTCAAGTCTGTTTCTTTGCCAGTACCATGGTGTTTTTAACACAGTAGCTTTGTAGTATAGTTTCAGGTTGGGGATTGTGATACCCCCTGCCATGTCTCTGTTACCTAGAATTGCTTTTGCTATTCTGGGTCTCTTCTTGTTCCAAATGAATTTTTGGATTGTTTTCTCAAGGTCTATGAAGTATGCTGCTGGGATCTCAATTGGAATTGCATTAAATCTATATAGCAGTTTTGGAAGTATGGCCATTTTCACTATATTAATCCTTCCTACCCAGGAGCAGGGCATGTCTGTCCATTTTCTGATATCATCTTCAGTCTCTCTTTTCAGAGTGCCATAGTTTTCAGAGAAGAGGTCTTTGATTTCTTTTGTTAGGATGATTACTAGGTATTTCTGATTTTTGGATGCTATTATGAAAGGAATTATTTGCCCTATTTCTCTCTCAGTGAGTCTGTCATTGGTGTAGAGGAAAGCTATTGATTTTTGTGTGTTGACCTTGTAACCAGCTACTTGACTGAATTTGGTTATTAAGTCTAGAAGACTTTTGGTGGAGTTCTTGGGGTCTTCTACATAGAGTATCATGTCATCTGCAAATAATGACAATTTGACTTCTTCATTTCCTATCTTTATTCCTTTTATTTCTTTCTCTTGTCTAATGGCCGTGGCTAATGTTTCCAGAACTATATTGAACAAGAGTGGTGCTAGTGGACATCCTTGTCTTGTTCCTGATTTTAGTGTGAAGGATTTCAGTTTTTGACCATTTAGTATGATATTGGCTGTTGGATTTTCATAGATGGCTTCTATCAGTTTGAAGTAGAGACCATCTATTCCAATTTTTTGTAGGGTTTTCATCATAAATGCATGTTGGATTTTGTCAAATGCTTTTTCTGCATCTATGGAGATAATCATATGGTTTTTGTCCTTGGCTCTATTTATATAGTGTATTACATTAATTGATTTTCGTATATTGAACCATCCCTGCATCCCTAGGATGAATCCCACTTGATCAGGGTGTATGATCTTCTTGATGATCTTCTGCATTCTATTTGCCAGTATCTTATTAAGGAATTTTGCATCTATGTTCATTAGTGAGATTGACCTATAGTTCTCTTTTTCAGTTGGGTCTTTCTCTGCTTTGGGGATCAAGGTGATGCTTGCTTCAAGGAATTAATTTGGGAGTGTTGTTTCCCTTTCAATTTCACTGAAGATTTTAAACAGTAGTGGCAGCAGTTCCTCTCTAAATGTCTTGTAGAATTCAGCAGTGAAGCCATCAGGGCCTGGGCTTTTCTTAGTTGATAAGTTTTTAATTACATTTTCACTTTCATTGGTTGATATTGGGTTGTTCAGAAATTTTAGGTCTTCTTCGTTCAACTTTGGTAATTCATATGTATCTAGGAATCTGTCCATTTCTTCTGTGTTGTTCATCTTATCGGCATATAGGTTCTGGAAGTAGGTATTGATGATCATCTGGATTTCTGCTGGGTCGGTTGTAATTTCACCCTTTTCCTTGCTAATTGCATGGATTTGGGCCTTTTCTTTCCTTTTTCTGACAAGGTTGGCTAAAGGTTTTTCAATTTTGTTGATTCTTTCGAAGAACCAACTCTTGGCTTCATTGATTTTTTGTATCATTCACTTAGTCTCCATTGCAGTGCTTTCTCCTCCTATCTTTATAATTTCCTCCCTTGTGTGAGCTTTGGGGTTGTCCTGCTCTTCTTTTTCTAGAAGCTTGAGGTTCAGCATCAGGTTGTTTAATTGGGCTCGTTCTGTTTTCTGAATATGCATATTCACTGCTATGAATTCCCTCATAAAATGGTTTCATTGTGTCCCATAGATTCCAATATGTTGTATTGTCACTGTCATTTAATTAAAAGAACTGTCTGATTTCTTGTTTAATTTCCTCTGTGACCCATTGCTTATTCAGAAGTGTGTTGTTCAATTTCCACATGTTGATGAAATTTTTTGAGTTTCTTTTGCTATGGATCTCCATTTTCATCACACTATGATCTGATAATATACAGGGGATAACTTCAATTCCTTTGCACTTACTTAAACATGTTTTATGTGTGAGTATGTGGTCTATTTTGGAGAATGACCCATGTGCAGCTGAGAAGAATGTGTATTCTGATTTTGTGGGGTGGAAGACTCTGTAAAAATCTGTTAAGTTCATTTGTTCAAGAGTTTGATTGAGTTCTAGTATTTCATTACTTATTTTTAGTGTAGTTGATCTATCTATTTGTGACAGTGGGGTGTTGAGGTCCCCCACTACAATTGTATTAGTGCATATATGACTTTTCATGTCCGTTAGTATTTGTTTTATATAGTTGGATGCATTGGTGTTTGGTGCATAGATATTTATGATTGTCACCTCTTTTTCTTAGATTATTCCCTTTACAAGGATCTAGTGTCCTTCTTCATCTCTCTTAATCAGTGTTGGTTTGAAATCTACTTGATCTGCAAAGAGGATAGCTACTCCTGCTTTTTTGGTGGTTCCTGTCACATGGAGTATTGTTTTCCACCCTTTAACTTTCAGTCTATGAGTTTCCTTTTGAATTAAGTGTGTTTCTTGTATGCAGCATATTGTTGGATTTTGCTTCTTGATCCATTCTGCCAGTCTGTTTCTTTTGATTGGTGAATTGAGACCATTAACGTTGATGGTTATAACTGAAACGTATTGACTTGTCATTGGCATGACTTTTTCTTTTTGTTGTGTTCTCCCCCTTTACATTTAATTTCCTGTCATGCCAGATGGGTTCATTCTGCTTTGCTTCCTGGGGTTGTGATCCTCAATGTCTGTTCCTAGGATATTGTGTACAATTCTTTGGAGTGCTGGTTTGGTATTCACGAAGTTCCTAAGGTGCTCTTTGTCATGAAAGTATCTTATTTCTCCATCCATTTTGCAAGATAGTTTTGCAGGGTACATCAATCTGGGTTGGAGGCTGTTTTCTTTTAGGGCTTGGAATATGTCACTCCAAGCTCTTCTTGCTTTGATGGTTTGTGTTGAGAAGTCTGCTGTGATTCTGATGGGCTTTCCTTTGTATGTGATTTGTTTCTTTTCTCTGACTGCTTGGAGAACTTTGTTCTTCTGTTGTCTTTCTGGAATCTTAACAATTATATGCCTATGTGTAGATTTTTTTTTGATCAAGGCTATTTGGAGTCCTATATGCCTCACTTATCTGTATGTCAAGCTCTTTTCCCCTGCTTAGGAAGTTTTCTGCCATTATTTCTGTGAAGAGTTTTTTATGTCATCTGCACTCTCTCCTGTTTCTTCATTGAGCCAAATCTGTCTAATGTTTTTCTTTTTTGCATCATCTAGCAGCTGCTGGATTGATTTCTCATGTTCCCTTATAATTTTGAAGCAATTTTTCTTTTCCTGGTCACTAATTGCAATCTTATCTTCTATATCTGAAATTCTGTCCTCACATTGGCTCATTCTGCTGTGTAGACTTTCAATGGAGTTTTTCATGTCCTGGAAATCTATTTGCATCTGTTTTATGGATTCCATTTGTTTCTTATGTTGGGATTCCATCATGTTCCTCAGCTCCTCTCTAGATTTATTAATCATGTCTTGCACTAGGGGCACAATTTCTCCTGTTATCTGAGAAATTATTTCTGATTTGATTTTTTCTAGATCCCCTTTTGTTGCCAGTTCAGTGGGTCCAGGTGGTTGAGTATCAGAGGGTTCCATCTCATTTCCCTTTGGGGTTGCTGTAGGTAATCTGGAAGTCTGATTTTGAAACTTATTTATGTGTTTTCTCATTTTGACTCTGGTGGGGGGCTATTAGCACCTGCATGGATTACCTCCTCTGAGCTGTGTGAGGTGGGACAAGGGCTGGGAGCAGTGGCAGGGATGGTGACCCAAAAGCCCTTTCCTGTGGGCTGGGAGCAGCAGGAGGGGTGGTGGCTGGGAAACCCCTTCCTCTGGACAAGGAGCAGTGGGATGGTGGTTCAGAAGCCCCTTCCTCTGGGCCAGGAGCAGTGGGAGAGAAGGCGGCCCCAAATCCCTTTCCTCTGGGCTGGGAGCAGCGGGAGGGATGGTGACCATTAAGCCCCTTCCTGTGGACCAGGAGCAGTGGGACAATGGCTCAGAAGCCCCTACCTCTGGGCTGGGAACAGTGGGACTCAGTACCTTGGTCTGGTGGTGTGGTGTCCTCTGAGTCTTTGTAGTGTGGAATCAGGTGGCTGCCTGTCTGGGACAGGGTGATTTGGTGTCTTTCGCAAGACTCAGGACCTCGGTAGGGCATGCACAGACCTGGCTGTCTGCAGCGGGCCGATTTGGCGTGTGTTCCACATGACTGGGGACCTCGGTAGGGTGTGGGCAGACCTGCCTGTCTGCAGCGAGGTGCGGTGCTTAACTGTTTGTAATTGCTGTATCTTTTCAGTATATTGACTTTTTAAATAATAAAATCATTTTTTAGTAATTTTTGAATTAAAATATGTTTTTGTTAATTGACTGAATAGTCTCCTCAGTTAGTTTTGTTTAGTTTTTGCATAAAATATAATTTTATATCTTTTACTTTCAACTTATTTGAATTTTTGGATTTAAATGTATCTTTTATAGGTTATAAAAATATGGTTATTTTTATCTATTTTTACAATTTCTGCTTTTAAAGAATGTATTTAACAAATTCACATTTAATGCAGTTACTGGCAGGAAATGACTCACTTAGCCCATGTTAATATCTGTTTTTATATATCATATATATTTTGATGCTTAAGCCTTTATTACTTATTTCTTTTAGGTTTAGTTTTTTCTTTTTAGTGTGCTGTTCTAATTCTCTTCTCATTTCCTTTCCTGTGCATATTTTTGTTATTTTTACAAGTGATTTCCCTGTGGTTAACATTTAACATCTTTAACCAGTTGATTTAGACTGGATAATTTAAGTGTATCTATCTTTAAGTTTACTTAATATTTCATCCACTTGTTCAAATTTGTATTTCACATATTTTCAGGTCCCCAAACTATTTTCTCTTTACAATTTCTATTATTTTGTTGACATTCTCTAAATGTGGAGACATGTTTCTCTGGGTTTCCCTTTGTTCTTTGTTCATAGTTTTCTAGCTTTTTGAAAATATTTTTGAGAGTTGAAGTCTTTCTCCAGCCCAATGCTGAGGATTTTTCAGGGACATTTCACCATGATTTTTTTTTTTCTCCCTGTGAATGGGCTGTATTTTCGAGTTAATTTCCATGAACTGTATTTTCATATAAAAATAGACATTTTCAATATAAAAATGTGGTAATTCCAAGAATTAAAGTTTCCCCCCTCCTTGGGGTTAGATTATTGATATTGCCATAAAGATTTTTTTTTTAATTTCATCTTTTCACTTTCAAGTTATTTGAACTTTTGGATTTAAGTGAGTCTCTTGCAGGTAATATAGTGTTGGATGATGTTTTTAATCTGTTCAATGTTATTGCTGTGTACTAACTTTTCTCAACTACATTTTTAAATATGGTGCTACTTGTCATGTCTTTGAAGTTTCCATTCTATTTTTTTAAACTTTATATATCCTTTTATTGGCACATTTTAGGTATACAATATAATGACTTTCATCATTGGAAATTTGCACCTTTACATAATCTCTTGGTTCTTATTTTCTCCCCTTTCACCTGCCCTCCCTTCAACCCCTCCATCCCTCTCTATTTACAGAGACTTTGTTTCCTTTTTTTCATTTTCTCATTTTAATTCCATTCCCTTCTTTCTTTTCCCCTACCCCTTCCACTTCCCCTTCCCCTTTGCCCCTTTCCTTCTTATTTCACATTATCTATTATACCTTTTAGTCCTTATTTACACTTTCAGTTTCTCACACTAGAGAAACTATTTGGTATTTGTACATGTGTCCTATTTATTTCACTTAAGAGTATTGCCTCAATGTGCATACATTTATCAATAAATGTCTCTAATTTCTCATTTTTTATGGCTGAGTAGTACTCCACTTTATAGAAAAACCACATTTTCTTTATCCAGTCTCCAGTTGATGGGCATTTGGGCTGTTTCCAAGTTTTAGCTATTACAAATTGTGCTGCTATGAACATGGGTGCACATATATCACTGTGGTATGATACTTTTAATTCTTTGGGGAAGATACCCAGCAGGGGAATAGTGGGGTCAAATGGTACTTCCAGTCCTAGTTCTTTGAGGTATCTCCATACTGATTTCCACAGTGGTTGCACCTGTCAACAGGCCTACTAGCAGTGGAGTAGGGCTCCTCTTTTCCCACACTCCCACCAGCATTTGTTATTGGTTGATTTCTCGATAGCAGCCATTCTTTCTGGAGTGAGGTGGAATCTCAGTGTTGTTTTCATTTGCATCTCTTGAATGACCAGTGATGTGGAACATTTTTTCATATGTTTATTTGCCTTTTCTACTTCTTTGTCTAAGAAATGTCTGTTCATTTCAGATGCTCATTTTCAAATTGGGTCTTTAAATTTGGAAGGTCTGGTTTTTTTAAGTTCTTTATAGATTCAAGATAGTAGACCTTTGTCAGAAGGATGGCAGGTGAAAATTTTTTCCCACATTGTGTGTTGTCTCTTCACATTGCTGGTGGTTTCTCTTGCTGTGCAGAAGCTTTTTAGTAAGAAGAGATCCCACTTGCTGATTGTTTGTGCTAGTTCATGGGCAACTGAGGTTTTGCTCATAAAATCTTTTCCTATACCAATGTCTTCAAGAGTTCTACCTAACCTCTGTTCCAGCCCATTCAGTGTTTCTGTTTTAATATTTAGATCTTTAATCCATCTGGATTTTAGTTTAGTGCATGGTGACAGATATAGGTCTAATTTTAGTCTTTGGCATGTTGAAACCCAATTTTTCCAGCACCATTTATTAAAGAGGCTATCTTTCCTCCAGTGAGGGTGTTTGGCTCCTTTGTCAAAAATGAGGTGGCTGAGTGTGTCTGGAGTTGTTTCTGCATCTTCTAATCTGTTCCATTGGTCCTCAGGTCTGTTTCTTTGTCAGTACCATGCTGTTTTTATCACAGTAGCTTTGTAGTATAGTTTCAAGCTGGGGGTTGTAATACCCACTGCCATGTCTCTGTTACTTAGAATTGCTTTTGCTATTTTGGGTCTTGAAGTTTCCATTCTTTCAGTTTGTGGTAAGCTATTATTGGCTTGTCAGCAATTCCCTAAATACCTGCAACTGCAGACAAATAAAACAGATAATGTAGAGTAATACCCAGTGCTATGATTTGGGTCATGAGGGTTCCCCCAAAACCCAAATGTTGCATGACTATTATCCAGTCTGTGGTACTGCTGGGAGGGGAGGTTTAATGGAAGGGAGTAATATCATTGGACATACTCTCTTGAAGCAGATACTGGGACCCAGTCTCTCCTTTCTCTCTCTGTTTTCTGGCAATGGCCACCACATGAGCCATGGTCTGCCATCATGTACTATTTTGCTACAGGCACAAAGCAACATGGCCAAGAGATTATGGACTGAACCCTCTGAAATTAAAAGCCAAAATGACCCTTCCATTCTTTTAATTTGATTGTCTAAGGTACTTTTCAGAGTACCAGAAAACTGACTAACATATCCAGTGCTGCACATTGCCTCTGTGTTTGCTCACTCCTGTGTTTAGCTATACTGCAACAATTTTACTTTACCCTTCATTTTCTGCTCGCCTTGAACCTAAAGAAATGAAAAAAATATAAGTTCATAAAGGTCAACCAGAATTGAAAATTTTGGGTCTTCTTAAGTCTTTTCTGAGCATGCATCCTACCCTGGGTATTATAGCTATACAAGCCCATTGTCACCCAAAGCATCTCTCTTTCCAGCTTTTAGTCTCAGATGTTTGATGTCTATCCTGTTTTACACAGTTGTTAGTGTCTTATTTATTTTCCTTTCCATGTTACAGAAGAATGCCTTCAGCATTCTTCTACTTTGAGAGGGTTTTGAATTAGGAAAATGTCTTAGTTCTTTCCTCAGAGAGTCCCACACAGATCAAAATAGATAAATATAATCCCAGTAGAACATAGTAGAACAGGTCTGCTTTGCTGCTTTGAAACTAATGTGTCTTAAAACAAAAATCTGTGAACAGGCTAGGGCTTAGGCAAACTAAAATTCAACACATTTATCCTACCATGTTTACTCTTCTTTTGATTTAGCCTTTGGTAGTTGAAAGTCTTTGACTATTTTCAAGAGTTCAGCACAGTTTATTCTGAATACTTTTGCTTGGACCTTGTGTGTCTGTGGAAGGACAGAACAGTGGAATTCTATTCATCCCTATTTTGTTGATATTTCGTGCCATATATTTAAGTAATTCTCTTGTGGTGGAAATACAGTGTTGCTGATTAAATATCCTTAAGCCAATTTATTTACAACCATTTATTGGGGCTACCTAGCAATCCTGATCATGCAGTCTCAGAGTTGCAAGTAACTTCAACCTTTTTAATTGCTGAAAATGAAAATAAAATCTTTTTATTTATCTTTAATGTGTAAGAAATACTAATTTGAGGGTTTTTTTTTGGATTTTCTTAAAAAGGAAGTAGCAAGTATTAACAAAGGTTTACTTGCTGGCTGATGTTTAGTGATTTACTTGCATTACATTTTTCTAGGTTTCCAAACCAGATGATCTGAAACAATACCTGTTTAAAACAAATACAAAGTGCAATAACATGAACACAACAATAATAAAAACTAATTTAAATCTTGCTTCTTGAGGAGAATCCCTTTTAAGTATAGGTCAATACCTCAATCAAATTTATAAAAGCAAATAACACAATACTGATTATTAAGGGTTGGGAGTAGAAATAAAAACAAATGCTTTGGTTATATTTACTTTGTTTTAAAAGAAAATTGTTTGATGTCCATAGATATCTCATAAGGATTATCTTTACTAGGAATACTTTGTAATGTGAGATAATTAAAAATAATGTTCAATTAATTTTTTCTAGAAACACATCTCATTTTATCTGAAGGTACTAATGCTATATTGGACACACATTATTTGTACTTTTTTAGTGATTTTTAAATTTTTTTTAATATTTTAAATTTTTTATTTTTTTGGTACCAGGGATCTAACTTGGGTCCTCATGCTTGCAAGAAAGGAGATGGAACCACTGAGCTAAATCCCCAGCCCCTTTAGTGGTTTTTTAATGAGAAAGATATTTCAGAATATATTTAAAGTCACATGACCCTTTAGTTTATATGGTGTATCATATGCTCTTTAATTAAGTAAAATTAATGACTGTTCTGTGTGAAGAAATAAAGAAATTTTGCTGTAACTGTAAAATGATACATACTTTGAGGCAGAGACTCTTCTGGTACATGACAAAATATGTCCTTAATGATGGAAATAGGGGTAACTCTACAAACTTTGCATGGTGATACTGAGTAGACTATCTGGGAGCTTAATATAAGGGCAGTGGTTTTCTGGGGCAAGTATTTTTCACATGGTAGCCAGTAAGTTATAGCTATATTTTTTCTGACTAAACATCTATAATTTACTTAAGCATATGCCATCTGTGTTTTTTTTCTATGGCCTCATGATATTTATTAAAATACATTTTATTGATTCATTGTACAGCTAACCTTGTTATATTTTTAGATGTACTTGTTCTTCTGCAGCTAACAGTCAATATAATGAGTTAATAGGAGGCATTATCCAAGGTTAAAGAATCACTATCATTATGTGGCACATTGGAGATGTTAATGCCTGGCAAAGGCAAGGATTACTATTTTTTCAGATGGACTATAAATATTGTGATGTTATTTTCTTAATTCCACATTGTACTATGGATTTTAATGTAGAAAGCCATATAATTTATTTGGATTTTAGTTTCTTCAGCGAATTACCATAATTTCATCAATGACATTCTTTGAGCTTCAAGAAATGAAAGATATAGCAAAAGTCAAAGAATCATGCAGTTCAAGAATTTCAAGTAACTCTAAGATTAATTAGTAAATCAGATCGTTTAGAGGAGGATATGGTGAGGAAAATGAGTTTCAGCAGGGTTTGGTGTCTAGCTTGACTTTTATAATTATAAGCTTGTGATATAAGCATCCATACTGAAATGTGTTCCATGGGTAGAACTTTAGGAAAAAATTAAAAGCACATAAAGAAAGCAAACTAGAAATCAGTAATTTTGGAGGTGACATGTTGAATTTGGGGGATAGGATTTTTAAAGAGCTTACTTGAAAGAAATGATGCTTATAGGAGTGAGAGGAAGTGGAACCATATCAGGAGGAAGGACAAGGATGACTATAAATATAGGACCTAATATACAAAAAGGAAAATACCCAAAGAGTTCTGATGAATGCAATTGCATCATGTTGTGATGTGCTATTTGGCCTGGCCTTTTGCACTGAAGTTGTCCAGTCTTTATGCTGGTGGTTAATATGACAATACATATATTATGCAGAAGATTCTTAGTGAGTTGGGAAGGATCAATATTTTCAAAACATGTAAATATTGAGCTCAAGAAATCACAAATGAATAGTTTTCCATGTAGTTTAAAACAGACTAAAAACTAAAAGTCCCCAAAACATTTACTAAGAAAAGGAAAATTTTGCCCACAGTACAAATGGTATATACATTTTGTCAATAAACTCAGTACAGGGAAACAGTGTATCAAAAAGTTGGATACAATTTTTGCTTATTTTATAATGATCTTTCAATTTAATATATCTATAATATATGATAGAATATATAATAGAATACTACTATTCAAATTTTTAACAGAACATTATTTGGGCAATATATCGAAAGCAAGTGATGGCAGACTTGAGTAACCCTAAAGATGACTTTATTGAGAATCTACTTAAAACTACCTTTTAAAAATAAATTCAACACTGTCACCAATCCCTACCAATGAATTCAACATTTCACATAGAAAATAGTTAGGAAAGTATAAATTAAAGAAAGACAGTCTCAGGGGACCTATGTTTAACTGTAATAAACCCTTCCAGTACTTACCAACAAGTGGTAATCTTCTCTTGGGTTGTTTTGATAGGTTAGTTCCAGGCTGTGGGATATAAACAGAAGGGTTGTACATTGTTTCTAGGCTATGATGTTTAATTGCTACTGTGACATATACCAGTGATATTTTCCTTTGTAGTTTTCATCAAGTATTGTGATGGTTAAATTTTGTTATCAAATTAATTGCATCGAGAGACACATAGAAAATTGGTAAACTGGATGTGCTGGTAGATATAAACAGCAATACAAGGACAAATAGCCATACAGGAGCACACAATTTTATATTTTTTTTGTGGAAGTGGAAGTTTCTTGTTTGTTTTGCTATTCATTTTGCCTATGAACATCAGTTTCCAGATTCTTCAACCTCTGAAAGCAGACTCACATCAGCATATTCTGGATAATGAAGTTAAAGTTGTGGAATTTTCCATCACCTTGAGTCTTTAATTTACTATTCTAACTCATGAGTATGTTAACATAAAATAAGTGTTTGTGGGAATAAGAAACTGATTTTTTTGAATAAATTTACTCTTGCAACATAATTTATCTTCTTCATGTATTTATTTGTATTTTCTACAAAAGACAGTATTTTTATTCTTTGATTGTAAAGGAAATTTCAAGACACTAATATTTTCCAAAATATTGTATTTTTTAATTAAAAAGTAGTTATAGCCCACTTTCTTGGCAAAACATTTATTGATACATTTTAGATATACACAATAACATTCATTATAGGATCTAAGGCAAATATTTTAACCTACAAGCTTTTGTTCCTTTCTTCCCTCTTTTTAAAAAAATCCCAATGTTGAGGCCATTATTCAGGAGTTCTGGAAATAAGGCAGGTGTGGTAGCACATGCCTGTAATCCCAGCATTTGGAAGGCTGAGGTAGGAGGACTGCCATGAGTTCGAGACAAGCATGGGTTCCATAGTGAGTTCAAGGCCAGTCTGGACTACACAGTGAGACCCTGTCTCGAAAAACACAAAACAAAACAAGAGTTCTGGAAGTAGAGTCAATTCAGGACTGAATCCTGGAGCCCAAGTCTCTTCTTAGCCAGCCATCGTGGTGCAAGCCTGTAATTCCAACATTCACAAGTTTGAGCCCAGCCCGGGCAACTTTAAGACCTAGAGAAACTGTCTCAAAATAAGAATGGGCTGTGGATGCAGCTCAGTGCAAAGGCCTTGGGCTCAATCCCCAGTGCCACAGGGTGAGGGAGTCTTCTAACCTTAGCAGCTCTCCTTCCCCACCATCTGGACTCTATAGTTCCCCTTTCCTTTAGTTATAGCTTTTGCCACTTTTGGGGCTTCCAACAACCCTGCTCCCTAGCTAAGCGCCAAGCAATGCTTTCAGAGATCTTAAGTCCTATGAACATGCCAGTGTTGCTGGGGGTGTTCACTGCTACATTCCCAACACCCAGAAGCGTGTGAAACAGTTATCACTCCATAGTCATCCAATGAGAAAAGTTCCTTTGGCCAATGAGAAGGTAAAGCAGTTACCTATCCAGGTGCTTAAGTACTCAATCTACAACTACAAAATCTTGAGACCTATTTTCACACAAATAAATAAGACTTTCATGTCCCAGATGGAGAGGCTGGCCCATGTGGGCCATGCAGGGGTACAGCGCACCCCCACAACTGTGGCCTGACACCCTCAGCAGCATCTGCTCCCTCTTGCTCTCTCACCATCCACCTTGGTGTCCAGGGCTGGGCACCAGACCAGGCGGATGACGGGGGCTATGGGCATGTCTTTGTCCCACTTTCTTTTTTAACAGTGTTGGAAGACATTTATTACCTAATTTTAAGACTTTCTCTAAAGCTACAGTAATCAAGGCAGTGTTGGCATAAGGAAAGACATATAGATGAATGGAATAAAACAGAGAATCTAGAAATAGAACCACACATATATGGTCCACTGAGTTTTGAAAGATTGTTTAACATTAAGATTTTATAGAACATAAACTCAACTCAAGAGCAGAGGAAAAGATAATGTTTTCAGCAAATGCTACTAGAACACCTATTATCTGTATGAAAAAAATTAACCTCAACCATTTATTTCCATACATAAAAGTAACTTGAAAGGATCTATGAACCTAAATATGAAAGACTAAAACTATAAAACTTTAAGAAGAAATTATAAGGGAACATGTTCATGAATTTAGGATAGTCAAGAATTTCCTAGGATCCAAAAAAAATGTATAAAAGGAAAAAATTGATAAATGAAATTCCATCAAAATTTAGAACTTTAAATGACATTGTTAAGAAAATGAAAAGTAGTCCTTAAATAGACCATATTTATAATATATATAACCTATGACCAGAATATATAAAGAACACTTAAAGCTCATTAATAGATAATCCAATTAAAAAGTAGACACAAGAAGATGATAAATAGCCAGTACAGCACAAGGAAAGGTGTGCAACAGTAGAATCAGAAAAATACTAATCAGTACAATAACAAGATTGAATTATACACTCATTAGGGAGATGAAGTTAAAAGTTCTAAAAGAACAAATGTCAGCTTAGGTGTGAACCAGTTAGAACTTTCTAATACTGCTAATGTGAATGTAAAATGATGAAACCTTTTTGGAAAACAATATAGAAATTTCTTGTATTACTGTTAAGAGCCAACAGTTCTGTTCTTAAGTTTTTACTTAAGAGGGATGAAAATACATGTTCACAATTGATTTGTACATTCAAGTTGACTATGCCTTATCTGAAATTCAGATAAGTGTTTCAGATTTTGGTTTGAAATCCACTTGATCTGCAAAGAGGATAGCTACTCCTGCTTTTTTTTTGGTTCCTGTCACATGGAGTATTGTTTTCCATCCTTTAACTTTCAGTCGATGAGTTTCTTTTTGTATTAAGTGTGTTACTTGTATGCAGCATAATGTTGGATCTTGCTTCTTGACCCATCCTGCCAGTCTATTTCTTTTGATTTTAATTGAGATCATTAACATTGATGGTTATAACTGAAATGTATTGACTTATCATTGTCATGACTTTTTCTTTTTGTTGGATTCCCCCCTTTGCATTTAATTTCTTGTCACACCCAATGGATTAATTCTGCTGGGCTCCCTGGGTTGTGACCCTCATTGTCTTTTCCTAGGATATTGTTAAAAATTTTTTGGAGTGCTAGTTCAGTATTCATGAAGTTCCTGAGGTGCTCTTTGTTACGAAAGTATCTTATTTCTCCATCAATTTTGAAAGATAGTTTTGCTGGGTACATCAATCTGGGTTAAAGGCTGTTTTCCTTTAGGGTTTGAAATACATCACTCCAAGCTCTTCTAGCCTTGAGGGTTTGCACTGAGAATTCTGATGTGATTCTGATGGCCTTTCCTTTGTATGTGATTTGTTTCTTTTCTCGAACTGCATGTAGATCTTTGTTCTTCTGTTGGGTTTCTGAAATCTTAACTGTTATATGCCTATGTGTAAATTTTTTTTTGATCAAGTCTCTTTGGAGTCCTATAGGCCTCACTTATCTGTATGTCAAGCTCTTTTCCCTTGCTTGGGAAGTTTTCTGCCATCACTTCTGTGAAGTTTTTTAATGTCATCTGAACTCTCTCCTGTTTCTTCATTGACTCCAATCAGTCTTATGTTATTCTTCTTTGCATCATCTTGCAGCTACTCAATTGATTTCTCATGGTCCCTTATAATTTTAAAGCAATTTTTCTTTTCTTGGTCACTAATTGCAATCTTATCTTCTATGTCTGAAATTCTGTCCTCACATTGGCTCATTCTGCTGCATATGCTTTCAATGGAGTTTTTAATCTCCTGGAAATCTGTTTGTATCTGTTTTGTGGATTCTATTTGTTTCCTATGTTGGAATTCCATCATGTTCCTCAGATCCTCTATTTTTTTTTATCATGTCCTCTCTAGATTTATTAATCATGTCTTGCACTATGGGCACAATCTCTGGTATTACCTGAGAAATTATTTCTGAATTTTTTCCAGATCCTCTTTTGTTGCCAGTTCAGGGAGTCCAGGTGGTTGAATATAAGAGCGTTCCATCTCATTTCCCTTTGGGGCTACTTTAGGTGATCTGGAAGTCTGTTTTTGAGACTTGATTATGTGTCTTCTCATTTTGATGGGGGGGGTACTGGCTCCCGTGCAGCTCTCCTTCTGTGCACTTAGGGTGGTGGTACAGCAGCTCAGAAGCTTCCTCCTGGGTGCTGGGAGTGGCTACCCTCCTGATAGCCCACTTTTGACAGGCCCATTTTTTTAAAGTGATATTTTTCAATGATCTAACCCCTTTTAAGCCATAGAGGCATAGTTCTAGGTATAGATATATGTCTTACCGTGAGACTGCTAACTTCAGATAGACCTTTGCCAGCATTGGACATTTATTGCAGGTGGGATGGGATATAAAGACACTGAATTGTTTCTTTCTGGATAAAAATAGTATCTGTGTGACAATATTTAAGCCCAACTATGATTCATCATTTGAAGTACACTAACTGAAAAATAAACCACACATGATCTCTTAACAAAGGACCTTGAAGTAAAAATTTTTCTCATATTCTGCATTCATTTCCTTAGTCATAAACATGTGGTTTAGGTTTTGGAAGGGGGCACACCATTCTATGTGTGTCATGTTCAAACTTCATAGGAAATCATCTTAGTCTGATCCTCATGAAAACAAAACCTGTCACAGATGACTCATGAAGAGAATATAACACTCACAAGAATTTCCCACCATTATAAAGAAAACAACAATTATTAGGGCTAATAAACAAATTAACAAGTTTTGTCAAATTTTCAAATAGCAATCATATAGAAGAGATGTGGCACCTGGTAGGGGACTGTTCTTGATGACCACTAAATCATAGTAATAAGGTGATAGTTTGTGTCTTTATGAACCTTAATATCACCACTCTCTTTTATTGTCTGAGGCACTCTTTTTGTTCAAGAAATTGATATTACAGAATTTTATCTAATGCTTAAAAATGGCTGTTTATGAGAAATTCTAAAATATTTTATGAAATTACTTTTGAACATAAGGCTCTTAATATAAAAATCTAAGGCTCTAAATATAAAAATCTAAATTTTAAAGACAGCAATCAAATTCACATATAATAGTTTATGTAAAGGTAGAACACAATAAAGTGATTTAAGGAAGTTTTGAGTAGTAATATACAATAAATAGTATTAAATGTAAAAGTGAATACTAGTTCAAAAATCACAGTTTTTAAAAACATTTATGTCCAGACAACTAAGCCATACCTTTTTAATATTCCAGAAAATATTCTTCATGAATTACCTTAGTCAACAAAAAATGGCTTCACAGTATACCACTCACCAATCCTCATCCTCACATTTTCCTAACCTGGAAGAGTGGGTACATACTCCTTTTTCTTGCCATTTTGTGATTTGTTTTGCTTGTATCTTAAATATAGAAGAGAGGGTATATACTCCTTGTTCATTTATATTTCACTATGTTTCTAGCCTAAAGAATTCCGAACATTTTCAAGTTAAAACTTCCTTTTATTTTATGTAATCCTATATCATGATTAATGTAACATCTTAGTGTAAATGTTTTATTAATTTTAAATGTTGAAATGTACAAATATGGAACTCAAGGGATTCAGAGCTTCATATAACTTCATTATGTTTACAGCCTCACTGAGTGCCAACTGTGTTGAGGACCTTGCAGAGGCAAAGGTCAGAGGGATACAGACCTATGCACAAAAAAATCTGAGGAGGAAAGTGTACAGTGATCCTTCAGCTATATTTCTGTAATGTACCCTTTTGTTTAAAAGTACTACACTGGTCCTAACTCAACAAAATCATATATGAAAGAATAAAGACCACATAACTGTGATTTTGAGTATTAGAGTTTTAACATCCACACCTATTGATGGTTTGAGCAGTTTGGAAGAATATAAAGGACAACTCAATGAAATAAATCAATATGGCAGAAATGTCATACCAATGCATTACATCAACTTAGAAAAAACATACTGGCTTTGAGCAAGTTACTTGAAAAAAACACAACATTTTAGTACTAAAATTAGATAGAATTTATTGGACATATTCCAAGAGTTGTGCTTAAAATGGGGATAAAAGCTGTGTCTGTTCTTCAGAATGGAAAAATCTGTGTAATAGGTAATGGAAATTATCAACAGAACTGAATACTAAATAACTACAAGACCCAGGACACTAAGCTAGCTGATGTAATTCTCACCAGTAGTAAAACTATCAATATTAACCACTGTAGAGTTTCTGTTATCAGAAATGTCCATAAAACCTACTTTTCTATTAAGAATTATGGATGCATTTTCTTAGTACAAGGAGTTGGTAAAAAAATAATTGTTTCTTCAAATTGTCAGAGCCAAGTGTCCTAAAGGAGAAAAGGACTTATTGGATAAACATAATGAAACTTGTAGTTACTCTCTTCCAATTTATCCGGGGGCAACTTCAATTTACATTTATAAAGAGAAAAGTGATAATGAATAGAAAGAGATGAACCCTCTCACTGACACCAATCAGTTGGCAAAGGAGATTACAAAGAGTAAATTCCTCAACTCTTTCAAGTTTAGAATTTGTTTTCGGTTTTCTTTTTAATGTCTTTCAAGGTAGGGTCAGAGGATACACTTTATTGACCAGACACATATACTAATTATTATTCTCTTTCTATCAGCCAGACTCTCAAGTCCAGGAGAGAAAGGGTCAAACAGGTATAAATGAGCCTGAAGAAGACTTATGGGTTTGACTTTCAGAATGAATTTAGCTGATGACTTTTTGATGGAAAACTCTGTTAGAGCATGGTGAAAGGGTCATATGAAGCATTTGAAGAAAATTTTAAACAAAGAAAATGATTGTGAAGCCATGAAGCATATACTCAAGAGTATCTTGAAGTAAAAGCTACATTCAATTATGGCACATCCTGTTCATTTATTATGTGCACCCATAAGATTAAAAAATTGTGAAAGTATAGAGACATAGGATACATAAATACTTATAAAAAGATATAAATATAGTTAAAAACCATATAAATACATAAATGTAAATGTCTATATAATGAATAAAAATAAATGTAGACATGTTAAATAAGGTATCAATATATCAATGCATTTATGTATTAATAGGAATTAAATTTATAGATTAAATATTTATACAATAGACAGATAAATTTTATGAAATTTAAAATTTTCACGAGTCTATTTTTAAAACCATGTCATAAATTCTCAAACATTCTTTAAGAACAAATATTCATTTGCTGTTTAATTTTCTTTTTACAGTTGTAATTTAATTTAGCCTCACGTTGGTTGAGGAACTTGAATATGCACTTGTTTTTTTGCTCACTTGGACCTAACTGCTTGTTGCTGATCATAAGTGTGAGGCACTGACTTACACCAAAAAATATGGTTTTCTCCTTTCAGAAATAACACAACATCTGTCCGTCTTTTCAAACTAGCATACTCCCTTTCCAAACTTCATAACCAGCATCACATGGAATTGGAAGCCAAAAGAACACCAGAAGAATAGATTATTATTTATTTTCTTTCCCTATTCTTCTTGTTATTGGTCCACTTAGGAGAGAATGAAACTATATAGTTCCTCATAAATATCTAATAAATTTATTGTAAATTAGATGACGGTATTAAAATTTCATGGCATTGAATTATTTCCTCCATCATTGATAAATTCATAGCTTTGAAATTCTGCTTTCAGGAAGAAAAAACAAAGAAAATATTTGGTGTTAATTGTAATTAAGCTCATGCTGAATCTCAGGATAACCTTTAATTCCCACTTTATCTGAATATATTGAGCCAGTTTACATTTAATTATTCTCTTAAAACCACAGTAAGCTGATCAAATACAGAATCAATTTACAAGAATTGTTTCAAGACTAAAATCAATACAGCCGATTCTTGTTACCACTAGGAGAAACTTCTTGATAAACTCAGTCATTTTATATAGTCAAATTCTTCATGGTCCCACTCCAAGTAGTTTGCCCTGAAACTTGGAGATTTATTGTGCACAAACATTTTTAACTCAGCCAGCAGCCCTACTTTCAGTAAACAACTTTTAAGACTTAATGACTAAGCTATTACAAAAATTAAAATAATTTTGCCCACTATGGGTTAAGCACTGTTAGATATTTCAATTTCTTTATACAATCCTCACAGACATGCTATGTAAGCAGCAATTATACTGAGTATAAGCATTTCCTCAGCACTTACCTTTTCCAACAAGGCATTTTACATAACCTCCTCATTCTCCTGGGAGCAAAACAATGAGCCTTGGACAAGATAAGTAGCTCACTAAAAGTTTTTTCTTTCTTTCTTTTTTTTTTAGAGTAGGAAAAATGAGAGAAAGATAGCTTCTCTCTAAGAGAAACAGATGGGGGACCTGAAAGTGGGTTGCCCCCTCATTAAATGTTCTGATTACATTTTAAGGTTCAATTTCTTATTACTGGGTCTTGGACACCTCCTCCCCTCAAGGCCCCAAAGCCAGTGTCCTGTGTGTAAAAAAAGGCAGGAGAAAGACCTGTAGTTACTATGTAAGCAACAGTATGATGGTATACTCTTTCCCAGTGTGGCTGACCTAACTTAAAATCTGGAAAAGGTGAATAGGAAGAAAACTTTTTCTCTATTGGTTATGTGTAACCTCCCTTTTACTGCAGCAATGCTAGCACAGTTCATGTCTATCCTCCTTATTTCACACACTCCAGGGTCTCTCCTTCTTCCTGAGCATCTTGAGTGAAATACAATTTCCACTTAGAGAATCATCTTGAACTTAATTGAAGCCGTTTGGCTATCTTAAAATCAGAGCCAAGAGTGAGTAGATGAAATGTGGCCTGGGCATTGTGCTCTTTCACCACTTAAAATAGTTTCTTAAAAACATTTCTAAAGCAAGTGGGGACTTTAGTTATTGCTTTTTCTAAATTCAGAGGGAAAAATTCCCTCTGGGCCACCACAAATTCAATCTGTTTGGAAAAGATGAATCATCATTATCTTTTGTGGTTCTCATAATTTTGCTAATAATTGCTTCCATGAAAACATGCTTATTCAATGTCAAGCACAAGGTTACATTTTTATATATACTTCTTCATTTTATATTTACAACAAATTAACAGATTCATCCCAGCATTTATTACTGATAAGGTCCCATAGCTTATCAATAATCAATGGTTGAAATATTATTTGAATGCTGTTCTTTTTCAGTCCAAAGCTTGTGTTCTTTCTGTTGCTTCTGATATTTTCCCATCAGAATAGATCAATATTAATAATTCCATTATCATTTCAAGGACTTAATTCTGCTGGAAGAGAGCATAGAAGAGAGAAAATATGACTGAGTCATGTCAATAACTTTCCTAGATTGTGAAATTAGTACGGGGTTAATTTCTTCCTGGAAGAACTTTGTAAAAACATTTGTACAGTACTGGCTTCATTGAATGTGTTTTTCTTAGGTCAAGGCAGCCCCAAGTATTCCCCAGTGTAGTTGTAATTGAATTACTTTTCCTTTTAATCATCATTGTTATGATGGCTATGTAAATAATGCTTAAGCATTTTGGAAAATTATTTGAGTTTTGTTGTTCATTCAAATAATATTTGAAAAACAGTAGCAAAATCTATGCACATACCACATCCTTGGAGATGTAAGGAACTTTAGTTGTCAAGTTAGTGTATATTTTATTATGTGACTCAGCTAGGAAAATATGTATTATTTGAACAGTGAAGTGTTTATCTGTGGTTATTGGTGATGACATTAATAATCTTATAAAAGAAGAAGACATAGGTTTAAAAAAAGAAAAAGTGGCTTTAGCTTAAAATGAACTTACATAGAAATAAGTTAATTTGGAAGGGATCTACTTGTGAAACTCTCCTGACATGGAATGTTATTTCTAAAACTATTACTCTAACAATGTGTTAAATCCATGGCTCCAGGAAAATTGATAGTATGGAATAAAGAGTAGAACAATTTTAGCAATTAGAAATTTCAATAGCAAGAAGTGACTATGGTGCAACCTGGAAAAGGTATTTTATAGTGTTAGGTTCATTCTTCTCATCTGCAAAATAAGAGTGCTTGTATACGTGATCACATAATTTCTAAAGTTTTATTGAGTTGCAAGTACGAAGACTTGAAGAGTATACAAAAAATGATTTTTCATCAGTAAAAATATTTATTTGCTATTTGTTTCCTTACATGCCCTTTAACAAAATGAAAAGTAAACTTAAATAATTGAATTTAAATAGTATTCATCTTTCTAAGAATCAAAACTTGTCCATGTGTTAACCTTTTCTAGTTACATTGCATTTCGACTATGTGTATATCACTTCATATTACATACAGATAGGACAAGTAGTAGGAACAGAAGTAATGTGGACTTTAGTGGGGTATAATGTGGATTAGAATTAAGTGACTTCCAATTTCTAAGCAATTGATTTACATTTCAATAACTTTATATAAGTCCAAAAGTTAAATGTTATGGGCTGAATTGTGTCCCCTCCCAATTCTGATACTGAAGTCCTAACCCCTAGTGTCTCAGAATGTGATGATTTTTAAAAGAAAGACCTTTAAAGAAGTTAGTAAAGTAAAATAAGGTCATAGTTGGGCCCTAGTCCAACATGAGCAATATCTTTATTAGGAAAGGATATTAGGATATAGGCAATACAGAACAATCATGCAAAGACACATTGAGAAGGCAGCCACCTATAGCCATGACAGAGAACTCAGAAGAAATCAAACCTGCTGAAATGCTGATCTTAAACTTCTTTTTTTTAAATTTTTTTATTTTTTTATTTTTTGGTACCGGGGATTGAACTCGGGTCCTTATGCTTGTATGCTTGCAAGGCAAGAGGCAGAACCACTGAGCTAAATCCCTGGCGCTTTTCCTTTTTCTTTTTTTTTTTTTTTTAATTTCTAACTTCAAGAATTGTGAGGAAATAAATTTCTGTTATTTTAACCAGCTTCTGTCATTGGTATTGTGCTTTGGCAATCGTGGGAAACTAAGATTGTTATTATTCTCAATTATTATTGCTCAGAAAATATGACTCAGAGAGATCAAGTAACTGACCAAAGACACACATTAGTTGATAAGGGATGAGAAGGGGATTCAGACCTGAGTCTTTCTGTCTGTGCATCTTTTATGTTACAACATAATCTTTGTATTACGTATAAAATGTGACTTTCACTCCTCTATGGAATAGCAAAGTTATCACACATGGTAGTCTCTATAGGAGGTAATTAGTTGCACATAATTTTCCAAGACTTTCCAAGCATGGCACTTTTAGGAAGAGGTATATATATCACTTAGAAGCCTAAGTTTCCTCATCATACTGCTTGAGGTATATGCCCTTAGTCTTTGAACTTGAATTAATTGCTTAAATTTTCACTATTTCTTTGTCCATCATATATGGTTAAATAGAAATACACTTATCCCTTTTAAATTTGTTGGGAGGATTAAATGGGCACTGTCTATATGGCATTTAACATAGGCCTTGGCATATATTCAGGACTCATTAAAAGTTAACTATTTATAATTTTATTATTATATTAATTATCATTATATCATATTAATTATCTACACTGATCCCACAAATACTCTGACTAATAAAAAACTTGTAGAGTCTCTGAAATTTTTTTAGTAAGTCTTTCTGGTTACAGAGGAAGAAACTAAGATATCTACCTCTTAGTAACTTTTTGTATTATGTGTTTTTCTACCCCAAGGTGTTATCCAGATTAAAAAAAGCTCTTTACTATTTAATATCTGCAAAAACACTACTTTCTGCCATGGTTTAGTCCTCCTTAGTATAACTCACAGGGCTCATTTTTCAGAAAAATTCACAATTGTATCTGTTTCCTCTTCTAACCACATTTCACTTAGAATACCTCAATAAACAGATTTCAGCTAAAGAAACAACTTCTGGAATGACAATGTGAGGAGGACTGAGAACTCTCTATATTAAAATGAATATAACTAGAGAAAATTATTAAAACAGTGCATAGAATAATGTTACAGAGAGGTAGATAACACTAAATATTTGTAACAAGTTTAGCTGTGTGAAATTTGAATGGTAATGAAGTGTGGCACTGAGCTGACTTTTACTGCGGATACTTGTGCAAAGCTGAGCAATCACCTCTTAGGGGAATGCCAGAGAGATGACTACATGGACTTTGGACTTGAACTTTTCAGCAATGCTAGAACTGTTGAGAGTGTGGTAACTCTTTGAGATGGACAAAGTGCATTTTGCATACATAGGTAGATATAAGTCTTTTAGGAACCAGTGGCAGAATGTTATGTTTTAGAACTGAAATGACCCACAAAATCTGCATGAGATCAAAGGTGGGCTTTTGGAAGATGATTTGATTCTTATTCTCATTAGTGAATTAAGGAGTACTGAAGAGTATAATCCACTGTTGTAATGATAGCTGAAAATATTATTAGGAGGTAGGGCCTGATTGGAAGAGGTGAGTAACTGAGGCCAGGACCCAGAAGGGTAAATTGCTCTCTGCTCCACTCTTCTCTTTCCTGGATGACATGACATGAATATTCTTCTACCAGAGCCTTCCACCATAACTTTTGTGCATTTTGGCCTGACAATCATGGACCAAAACTTCAGAAATTGTGAGCTAAAATAAACTTTTTCCTCCCTTAAGTTTGAGTGTTGGTATAGTATCTCATCTAAGGAAAAGTAACACAAATGCGGATATGTTTAAATTATAGAGGGTAATGGAAGGCTATGGTATAAGTCAAGATGAAAGATAATGTTGATCCAAAGGGACTAGTAGCAAATAGAATTGGAAGAAGTTGGCTAGTGATAAAATCTGTGAGGATTTATTCAAGAATGCAAATATCTGATACAAACACTAATCCTAGCCTAACAATGCATCACATTGCAGAATTCTACTATAAACTAACAGAATTCACCTGGTTCTGAGTTAGAATACTCATCCCTTTTCATTTATAGTATAATGGGCCATAGCTTTCATTGGAGGGAAATTTCATCATTCCATATATTTTGCATCTTCTCTTCTCCTCTGGTTAGACATAGAAGAGCTCTATTAGTTGAAGATATCGCAACATTTGGAAATATGAGCCTTCTTTTGCCAAATAAAGCAATAAAGAGCAAAATAAACAATGAAGAATGTAATACAAAATTTATCAGGTCATTTAACTACACCAAAGAACAGAAATTTGTAGCAACAACAAGATGAACAGTAATGAAAATAAAGACAAGCAAAAGAATGAATGCAAGCGTTTTTTATTGCAAACTCAAATCACAAGTTTAAATATACTTTTGTGATTTTTAAAATTCAATGAATACAAGGTGGGAATGTCTCCACACAAAAGTTCTAAAAGATAAATGTCCAGAAGGCAATAAAAGATAAGCTGAATCAATAGGAGAAAATATGAATAATGAAGCATTCAATTAACAACTAGGCAGAAACTCTAGAATTAGAGGATTCTTCTCACCAGATCACCTATTTTTAAATGATGTAAAAACTGCCAGGGCCTCACAGTTTAAATTGTGATTCTATAATGCTCATCTTTTATAAATGTACAATTTTTGAGATATACTTAATTGGGTAAAATGCTAGGAACTTATCTCTATGCATGGATTTTTTTGTGATACTTCAAAGAATATTCAATCTCTTGTTTAAAATGTTTAGGACTTGCTTCATTTAAATCTTATTAAGATCTTGTAATAGAAAATGGGACCTCTGTAAATATTCAAAAATAAGAAGGCAATATCCTACAATATTCCTTTACTTATGTTCTTAAATAGATTTACAGGATTCTTTGCATTATGCAATGCATATTAGCAATCAAATCTCAAGGTTTATTTGGTTCACAAATCCTGCTCTTATAATTAAAATAATGCACTACAGCTCATCCAGGGATCTGATAACAAAGCATATTATTAAAAAGAAGATGTAAGAATGAAAAAATGTTTTTTCATTGTTCCATAATTACGTTTTTCCAGGTTTTATGTAATATGAATTTTCTTTCTGCAGTTAATGAAATTCCCTTCATAGATTTATTCATAAAGCAACAGGACTGATATCATAGAAAAATTCTGTAAATGACTTTATGTACCTGTAAGTATAAGTAAAAAATATTAGAAAAATGTTAATAGAAAAAAATGTGCTACAACTATGAATACCACCATTAATTTATACTTCTTGAATTTATACTTCTTGTGCTTATGTATCTCTCACTCCATGTGGAAAGATATAATTTCATTTTCAAAACACAAGAGTTTCCTCTGCCGAAACTTTTCAATACATGAACAGCCCATGAGTTCAGTTTTAACATCAATTTACTTTGGAAAGGATTTTCATAAAACTTTTTCCTTAACTATATTGCTATAAAAGTTTGAATATTTCATGATTTAATCTTTAGGCTGTTAACTGCTCATCATAAAATGTATTCATAAATAAAATGTTAGTATTTCATTAGTAATTATTATGGCCATTTAGGAGGTAATGCTATTTCAATATAAATAAAAACGAATGCTTTTAATTTAGTAAAATAAATAATAATCTTAAAATTTATACATATTTGATTTTTAAAGGCGTTACTTTTCTGATAGAGAAAAGACAATGTGACTGTGTGATTAGATGGCAATTTGAGTAATGTTTTCCTGTTAACTTTGTAACATGAGAGTTGTATTTTATATGAATGTGGTGAAGTAGAAAGGCTGGCCTCGAACTCTGCACAATTACTTTGGAAGAGAAGAATCCAAACCCTAGCCCTAGCCCTAGACCTTCCCTTAAATTTAACCCTAAATATAAGCCTAACCTAAAACTTAGCTCTACCTTAACTCCAACCCTAAACCCTAACAATAAACTCTAACCCTAAACCCTAACCCTAATCACTAACCCTAAGTGTAGCACTAACTCCTAATAATAATTCTAACCCTAACCCCTAATCCAACTCTAACCATAACCCCAACACCAACTTTAACCATAAATGCTAAACCTAATCCTAAACCTTAACCTAACCATATCCCTGAGCCCTAGATCTAACATTAATTATAAAAGCTCACCCTAGTCCTAGTTTTAGCACCAACCTCAATCCCATTACATTAGCCCTAAATGATAATCCTAACAAAAGCTTTAACCACAATGCTAACTCTAACCAGTAAACCTAACCTTAAACTTGTCATAGAGATAGCTATAGCCTTAACCTAATATAACCCTACGCTTAGCCTTTACTCTAAATGGATATCTATCTCTAAACTAAGTTCCATCTCTATCCTTAACCCTAAACCTAACCCTAGTCATAGCCCTAGCCCTAGCCTCGCCCTAGCTCTAACCCAAATTCAAACACTAACACTAACCATAGAACTAACCCCAACCATAACCCTAACTCTAACATTAATCCTAAAGCTCTTAATCTCAACCCTAGAACTAACTCTAACACTATGTCCTAACTCTATTCTTAACTGTAACCCTATCACTAACCTGAGCCTAATGTTACCCCTAACCTAATCATAAACTCTACCCTAACTCTCACCTCTAAACTTTATCCTAACCCTAACTCTATCCTAAGTCTTAAATGAAGGCCTACCCCTAGCTCTAACCATAATCCCTCATTCTAAACACTGACTTTAACCCTAATATAACACTAACCATAACCCCTAAACACTAACATTAAACCCTAATCCTAACTCTAACTCCTAACACTAACCCCATGCACTAAATCTAACACCTAATCCTAACCCTAAATCTAAACCCTAAACCTAAGCCCTAACCCCTTTAAAAAGTTTCTCTCCACTGCTACCTCACCAGCATTTGTTATTATTTGTTTTCTTGATAATGGTCATTCTTTCTTTGGTAAGATAGAATCAGTGTTGTTTTAATTTGTATTCATCTAATGTCCAGTGAGGTTGTGCATTTTTCACATATTTATTGGCTATTTGTACTTCCTTTTCTATGAGATGCCTATTCATTTTACTTTCCCATTATTGGTTGGATCTTTTATTTTTGTTGCATATGACGCTTTTAAATTCCTCCGTTGAATTAGTTCTTCAGTATTTAATATTTCTGTACTATTGTGAACGATTTTTTCAAAATTTCTCTCTCACTGGGTTCATTATTAATATATAATAGTTCTATTGATTTCTTAGTACTGATTTTGGGTGCTGCTACCTTATTGAATTTGATTACTAACTCTGAGACTTTTGGTACATTTTTTAGGTATTCTGTGTAGAGGATCATGACATAATGATCATTTGAATTCTTCCTTTCCTATAGCTACCTTTTTATTTATCTTTATTGCCTAATTATTCTTGCTAATATTTCAAGTATTGTTATGAACAGAAGTGATAGTAAACATACTTGTCTTGTACCTGACTTTACAGGCAAAACTTTCAGTTTTTCCCCCATTTAATATGATGTTGCCAATAAGTTTGTCATAAATGGTTTTCTTGGAGAGAAGGTTTTATCAATTTTTTAACTTAATGTAATATAATATCCATCAATAGATGAATGGATAAAGAAAACATTGTATTTATTCACAATGGTGTACTACTTTGCCATAAAGAAAGATAAACTTGATGCATTCATAGGCAAATGAATGCAACTTGAGACCATAATGTTAAGTGTAATAAATCAGGCACACAAACTTAAAAATAACATAGTTTCTCTTATATGAGAAACTCAAAATATAAATGGGTTTTATCAGATTGAGATAAAATCCTTTGATATCTATTTTCTTCAATGTCTTTATCATGAAAGGATGTTTGATTTTTCAAAAGCTTTCTATGCATCTAATGGTTTTGTCCTCATTGTTTGTTTATGTGGTATATTGCATTTATTCATTTGTGTATGTTGAATCACTCTTGCATTCCTGGGATGAAGCCTACTTGGTCGTATTATATGATCTTTTTGATGATTCAGTGCATTCTGACTGCCAATATCTTGTTGAAGATTTTTGCATCTATATTCACTAAATAGTTTGGTCTATAGTTTCCTTTTGTAGTTGGATCCTTGTCTGATTTTAGAATCAGGGTAATGCTAGCTTCCCAGAATGATTTCGTGACTCAGGCTACTGTCACATCATAAAAGTCACTTGGTTCCAGTGAAACACTTTAATAGGGGAAACTGAGCAATTTAGTTGGGCAAGACTGGGAGATGAGTGAAAATATTTATTTTAGAGAAATATCATAATGTTAATATTAAACTAGAACCCTTGTATTATAATTTTATAATAGCTTAGAATGCTCTCTAATAGTTTTCGTAGTAGTTATTTTAGTTCATATGTGACAGTTTACAGTCTATATTTTGGAATTAGAGATTTTTCTATTCTTTGTTTTATGATAGTATATTGGAAAATGAATAAAAAAATTAATATTATAGGTATTTTATGGCATTTTATAAAACACTGAGAATAATAAGTAGGTTATTGTTTAACTCCTTTCTCTTAACTGGTATATTTACTAAATTCATCAAGCTGGATATCTATGAATTTGTGGTAACACTAAACTGTAAAGATTGATGGAGAACTTAAAGTGTCTATCAGAATGATAGAAACAAGAAATCAAGCATTTTCCTCTGTGTAGGAAAAGGTATTTTGCTACATGTGGAGGTACTGGTTTCGATCTTCAGCAGTGAATAAAAAATACTGAGGATGGTGGCTCCTATCTGTTATCCATCCCCCACTGCTGAAAATAAGGACTATGTTTGTGTCTCAGTGCAGAAGCCCTGGTTCAATCCGCAGTACTGAAAACAAAACAAAACAACATGTAGCTTCTAATAACAATCTTTAAGTTTATTAGCTGTAATGGGAAAATTTGGTCTATTAAAAAGACATGTATATTTCATTGTGTTCACTACATATTGAGTTTCAAACACAAAGTCATAATATATTTTTTGACTTTTATTTTAAAATGGAACTTTCCAATTATGGTAAAATAAGTCACTTTAAATTCATAAAATATAAATTTTCACTATATATTTTATAGTGATTTCTAGTTTATATAGGTATTCTATTTTATGGAAAAATAAATTTAAGCACATAAAATGTATTATTTGTTACTCATAAAACATTTTAAATTTCTAAAATCATTTAATAAAAAGCAATAGAACTGAATATCTATATTTAAGTGATTTTTTTCCTTCAAAATCCAGGAGTATGTAAAATAATTTGCTCTTATGTTATCAAATGGTTCATATTTATTTAACTGTAGGTACTAGAAGAGAAGATTATTCATGACCTGGAGAACTCACTGTACTCATTTATTTCCTTAACCTATTCAGATTTAAATTTATATAAGTTATGAATATCTCATGAATCTTTAAGAATCTACCCAGAACTGTTTCAAAGTCATGCTCCCTTCATGCATAAGAAACATATATATTCCAAACATAATATAATGATGAGACGAATACTGTTGTAGTGAAGAAGGGATATGAATACTAAAAGAAAAGACTTTCTGGTTATTTTCTAGTTTAAATAGAATTTTAATGGTGATAATGGCTGTGACATCAGTTGCTTGAAACTGGGATTGGACTATGGTAAAGCATGTAAAGAAAGTGAGAGCAAGAAATAGACTTCAAGGATTTAGGGACAGATGGTAGGCTAGGATTTTTCCAGAGTTTCATTATATTAGATGAGTATGAATTTCCCCACCCTAGACATTACCTTTGTCTACCTAGTGTACCTTTCCTTTGGAATTGTTCTGACCAGTAAGACTTAAGAGGCTGGAATTATATAAGCCCATAAGACTTTATATTTGCCCTATCATACAAGGCATACTCCACTTAGAATACTGTATTGTAATTGGATGTTTGCTAGAGTTTATCTCTCTCCTTTTGGTGGGGCAAGGACTGTATCCTGCTAACTATTCAACCTTAGTATCCAGCAATTTAATTGTTGCATTTATAATGCATAATAAATATTTGTTAAATCAATGAATAATTAAAATTCAGCGTGAATAAATGGAATAATATATGTCCTTTGAGATAGAGTAAGTGATGCATAGAATGTTGGAGGATAAAAATAAATTCAAGGTCAGAGTTGTTCGATTAGGATACTTTCTTCTCTTCTGCACTTAGACTTTGGAACAAAAAGAAAGCATATTTAACTAAGAAGTAAGATTTCTAAGTTCTGATTCTGGTTTTGCAAAATGTAAGCATTGTAATGGCGACCAATTTTTCTACTTTAGTAGAATTCTGTTCTGCATTTGTAAAGAGAAGATATTTAACTCTATTACTTCCAAGATCATTTTAGTAATAAAGTCACATGATGTGTTCCTTGACAACAGTAATAGAGCTGAAAAATAAGAGGGTTGGGATGAAAGAACTCGTATTGGGTCAGGCAACACTTATTTAACAATATAATTCTTTTAAATGAATGGGATATGTTGATGAGGCAACTCTGTTCCTATCAGCCATTCAAAACCCATGTTTTCTTCTAAATTGCTAGATCACAGGGTACTTGGTCATTTCCATAGTTAGAGCTAGACCACTTCCAAATCTGGTTTCACACTCATGGGAAAGAAGAATGAATAGGAAGACAGGTATAAGGGGATAGCAGACATTATTTCTTCCTACTTTCTTTTACTTGGTAAAATTTGAACTCAAGAATATTTAATAATATTCAGAATTTGAATTAAAGTATATTCCCTTGATATGTGTGCCAGAATAAAGTGAAAAAGACATACAGAAATATCTACCAGTAATGATCAATACATTTAATAAATACTTTAGAATCCAATGAAATATTGCAATTTTATTATCTATCATTTTATCTTTTAATTAATCTATCATTATATCACATATGCATATTTCCTTGTTATATAATTATGATAAATAATAAACAAGTAACAGTATACTGTGTGACCATTGAAATTATTTTATAAGTGTATTTAATAGACTAGAAATGAGCACACAATATATTGTCAATTTTAAAAGCATATTATGAGGCAAAATATCTAATTTTGTAAAAACATATTAATATATACAATTTGTAAAAAATTAAATATATAGAGATGTTGAAATAATATGTAAGACTATTTTAATAGCATTAATTTTACCTAGCTTTATTTTCTACATATAGATTTCTATATTTTCTAATGTACCCAATCAACATGTACTTATTATATAAATATGTACAATAAAAGTTTAATTACAAAACAAAGTTTGAGGATTATGAGATGATCATGGGAGCATTTATTTCAGGTTCATTCGACTTCAGCTATGATACTGCTAGAATTGGTATTTTTTTTCATTGTACTGTTCAGACATGCTTAATATTTTAATATAAATTTGCCAGGCAATGTAGGAGAGATAATATGGGAAAGTAGAAGTTCAGCATCTGTTTTCTGATTCATTTCTCTTAAGGTTATTATGGGAATTTCCTGAGTCTCTTGATATTGTGATAATAAAATGATGTACATCAGGTACTTTAAAAACAAAAAAAATTTTCTCATAACTCTGCAGGCTACAAATCTAAGATTAGGGTGCCAGTGTGGTTGGGCTCCTGGATTTCAGAGAGTCACCTTCTTACTGTCTACCTGACATGTCAGATGTGGGGGTGGGAATATCTGGTGTGGCTTCTTACAGTGATACTAATCCTATTAGACAGGGCCTCACCCTCATTACCTTACCTCTTATCTGTTCCATCTCTAAATACCATCACATTGAGGGTAAGAATTTCAACATATGAATCTGAAGGGCACACAAACATACATCTATATAGCAGGAGAGTGTGCTGAGAAGAAAAACATTAGGCGGGTAACTGGCCTACTCCTCCTATCTAATGGACTGTGGGGTAAATAGACTAATGGTATTTCCTAAGAGAATACTTTATATCTATAAATTACTTTAAGTGACATATCTCTGCTTGGCATTTACTTTTGGTAAACTGAACTACAATGTGCAGGTTTTTAAAACAGCTTCTTGGTAAATGTCATATAAGCTGTAAAACTCTTAAGTATACAAAATGGACATATTTTGTAATTCAGTATTTCCTGCTTTGTGAAACAATTGATTGCCCTAACAGTGAGGCAGAAAATAGTGTGCTTAAGAGCCGTGCAAGATGTACTCAATATCTCTTTGCATTTTCTGTGCCTCTGTCTTGCTCACATTCTTAAAATTACTTAAAAAAATAAAAAAGCCCTAAGTAATGTGTAAGATCTTTAGTGTGCGTGAGGCTAATTTAACATTTGAATCCTTTATGGTAACTTGAAAAAAAAAAGAAAATATTAGTTGTAACTTGTTGTTCTCTCTCAGTAATATAAAAACTATTTTATTGTTAAAATAGTTGAGTGTTGTAACAAATTCGCATAAAAAGTCTTATCACAAACCCTATAAAAGCATAAAAATGTGAAGTGAATGTCTGAAATAAGTGAAATATTTAAAATGAATCCTTATTTCCTATTCACATTATGTAGTTGGCTAAACATTTCCATCTTCAATTTATTTATGTGTTCTGATACTGAATATTTCCTTGCTTATTTTCTTAGTTATACAAAGTAGCAACATGTTACTATTAAAAAATTTGATTCTTTTAATAACAAGATGTCACATACTTTTAATTACATAGGGAGAATTATTTTTCTTTTGCAAACAACATTAAAAGGACATAAAAAGCTTGATATTGATGTTAATAGTATATCTATTCTGTACCAGTTTACAAGTTTATATCCACCTGTCATATTTTCAACAATTACGATTCTGATCAATATATAACAACAATAATTTAATCTTTAATAAAATAATTTGCTGTCCTTTTCCTTCCCCTTTAAAGGAAGCACTTCCTTCAGACTCTGGATCTAATCAAGTTTATTTGTCCATTCAATCATACACACTCTGCCTGGACTGCCCTCTAGGGAAATGCCTCCCTTGCTTTCCCATGGATCACCTCTGATAGCAATAACTGCCAACTGGACCTATGAGTACTCTTTTTTCCACTTGAGCCAAGGAGACAGCTTCTTGACCCTTCAGGTCCTACAAGGCCACCATCTAAGCCTTCATGGGTTTACAGTAGGGAGGCACCAGATTTGGGCTTCATCACGGTATAGAAGAGGCCAAATTGACTGCTTGCCAATGTTTAATGTTTCGTCTTTGGTAGCTGAATATCTACTTCAACAATATACAAATATTATTGAGAACAAAGCAAACATGGAGTGTTAGGGGGTAATTTTGGCAGCATAGCATGTTTTAAGTGTTGCATTCAGAATTCAGTTATAGCACTGAATATATCACAAAATCACTTGCTTTGCTAGCAGAGAGAAAATGGATCTCTTTAACTCTTCAGTTATGGAAAAGCTGCACAATGTGCTAAAAAATTGGAATTATTTTCACAAACTTACAAGATATATGTTACAGTCTGAGAACAGGGATTGCATATTTTAAATATTTCTTGAAAAAGGAAGCTTTAATATTTTACTTTACTAATACAAATATTGATGTGGATATTTAACAAATGGAAAATTAATACCAAAATAGGCAAACTAACAGCCAAATTATCTCCTGCATTCAGACATTTCTTACATGACATTGTATCCTATTTCTGGAAATAACTGCTAAGTTTGATACACCTGCAATTAAATCTGAAAAGCAGTTGGCAATTCAGAGACAATTTTCTTATCAAAAAATTCAATTATATAGCTCAACTGCAATATTTATTGATTAGAGATTTGAAGACATTTTCCTCAAGTGATTATGTTATGCAGCATAAATACAAACAAAAAATCAGAAATAAAATTTAGAGTGAGGGCAAAAAGTTTACTTCTGTAAAAACTTAGAAACCATCTCCAAGTTGTACATAAATCCTCAGTTTGAGGATTACTTCAATGAAATTGGAACATCACTATCAACCAAATCATCAAGTCTAAGCATAAAAGGAGAATTATTTTTCTTTAGTTATCATTAGAGATAAAAAGAAAGCAAGATTTTCGGCAAAATGAACCTTGACTCTAACCTTGATTCAAATTTAGCTGAACTGAAATATCTTCCTCTTCCTCTTCTTGGAAAAGTGAGAATCTATAAATATTATGTATTGTATCTACAAGCAATAGTGCTGAGAAATATTTTTTCTGAAATGTCAAAATAATAACAAAGTATCTTGATACACTTTTTTAAATAATAGGGTTAGGCTGGGAAACTTGCTCAGTGGCAGAACACTAGCCTAGTATATACTTAGTTCTGTGTTTGGCTCCCTGCACCAAAAACAGCAGCAATAATAGTAATATTTATATATTAATACCATTTCATAATTTGGTGATGTGCTTTAGCTTTGTTCATATATTTTATTTTATTTTATTTTTTTGTTCATATATTTTAAATATTCATTCTGATAGTAACATCCACTTTCCATCCTGGCTTTGGATAAATTATCATTTTAACACTCATCTATTTAGCATTTAGCCGAAAGGTATATTTATTATTCATTTCACTTTAAAATACTCATTTATTTACTAAATGACCAGGGCAGTTTATGAAGAAAACACATTGCATGAAGTTAAAGTTTATAATTCTGGCAAACTTGGTCTTTCTTTGAACCTCAGGAAGAAATTCCTACTGGATCTCTTCCTCATTCATGTGCTGGGTTTTCTGGACTTCAGGCTGACATGGATTTTTCTAAGAATTCCTATTGTGCCAAACAGTTTTGAAAGTAATGTACCAAACAGTCTGTATCTGCTGAGATCACAACCACCTGAGGAGCCTGCGGTGGTATCATGGAACTTGCCTGCAGGGATATACCTTCCTTTCACAGCTGTCCAGTGAACTGGAATGATTTTTCCAGTTTTTCCAAGCTGACTTGTCCTGTCTTGGCCTTCTTGGAAGCAGTCTCCTATTGTGCTGAATTTGTCTTCTAGAAGCTGCACCTATGGCACGAGCTCCAGAGACAGCCTAGAGCAGTGGTTGCGAACCTGTGGCATATGTGCCATTGCAGGTATGCACAGTTCTCTCTGCTGGCACCCAAGCTAAGAGTATGAGTTGGTTTTGCTAAACTAAAACCTCAGTATTCAGGTTTAATTGCAGTTAATAAATAAGTGGGTTGTGGGTTGCAGTTTGGACACTCAGTCTCTGAAAGGTGTGCCACTACTGCTTTAGTGATGTCAGTCTCATAATTATTCTGTATGTAAGGAAACCAGGAATAGAGGTTTTCTGGATGACTTGACTTTTCATTTTGTTTTTATTCCACCTGTCAAGATACAGTTATATGATTCTTCTTTGGTTATATTATTTTAATAACTTTAAAAATATAATTTAAAAAGATTTTCAAAATTAAAAAATCAAGCCTTTAATTCTAAAACCCAAAACATTTACCAAAATGAGAGATCTTGCTTCCTGACCTCTACCTTTCCCTTTGTGCCCACCTGTTCTCTGTGTGGCACACCTCAAGGTAAGCACAACACTAACATTTACCGACTTTTAGTTTCACAAGTGTATGGGAAGGGCACTGAGTGCAGGGAACTTGCTGTAGATGGGTCATTAAGCCACTTCCATGGGCCTGAGAAATATTTTTCTTTCAATGCAGATTTCCTCTTCAATATTCCTCATAGTTGGAACTGCAGCCTGCTGGTCCTTTACTGTTACATCATACATAATGATATACTTAATAAGTATCTCTTACCCAAGGACAAACATTAATATTTTAAGAGACAATGTACTTTTAGTTCATATTTAGAAATAATATTTCCCACATTAACACTGTTTCTGCCCTGCCCTTGGAGTATATGATTCCTCAGTGTTGCTCTAAGGGGTTTTTAATTTCTCTTCTACTTTTTCTATGGCCCACAGAAATCATAAAAATTTACATTAGCCATTAATGTCCACTTTTATTGGGACCTGGAGACAATCTTTCTATTCTATTCCACACTTTGGTGTCTGAGCTTCTATTTGATTTGAGGGAGTGGAAGCTGATGATTACTAATGTGTCCTACAACTGACCTAGGAATAAAACTTGAGTATTCATTATTGTACTGCATAGCAAATTAAGATGTACACAGGAAAAATATTGGAAGTAAGATATAATTATACATCACTTAATGATGGGGAAACATTCTAAACAATACATGATTGGCAATTTTGTCATTGTGAGAACTTCTTGGAGTGTACCAATATACACAAACACAGAACACATAGGTCAGTCACTGACCTCTAATGCAATAAAGAGATGAATAAACATGCTATTGATGAGGCTGTTACTGACAGAACACAGTATAGTGATTCATAGGAAACTTGTGTAAGGAGGAAGAGCACAAATTACAATAATGATAAAAAGTATAGTATATTAAATACATAAGCTCTAACAGTTATAGGTTTTTATTGTCAACTATTACATACTGTAAATTTTTATGCTATAAAATGCACAGTAAGTTTGCTATCACCATCATCACTGAAACACATGAGTAACTTGTTATGCTATGAGATTAGGATGGCAGCACCATCACTAGTAGTAGGAATTTTTCAGCTCCATTATAATCTTATGAGACTATCAGTGTATATGTGGACAGATGTTGACTGAAACTTTGTTGTAGAATGCATGAATAATAACAATGCATATTTCCATTTGGTAATACATCTAATTTTATTCTATCCCTGCTTCCATCTGGTGAAATGATTGCCTTGAGGAGTCCACGTGGTACACTGAAGTGAGATAATTCCTTTCCAGAACTGGAGTAATGTCAAGAGAATTCTGTGGACTTTGAATCCTCAGGCTCTCCAGAAAACAGATGGCCATTGTAGACTCTCCTACCTCTGACTTGTAAGCCTACCTAATAAATTACCTTACATAATTATACAAATATTTTCCATTGATTTTATTCTTTTAAAGAACCCTACTAACATAAAGCCATGTGAGGATGGATTGCTTGTTTTTAGATAACACATTCATTCATTTGTTCACTTATTTAACCACTTTTTATTGCATCCCATGCTCTACAACTATCTATAATAGTGAATAAAATAGACAAGGATCCCCATCACCACTGAAATGATGTTATACAGGGAAAAAGCCTCCAATAAACATAATAAAGATATAATAATGATCACAGTTTAGATTATCATAAGTGCTATGAGGAAAAACCAGGGAAAAGAGAAAGAGATATCCTGGTGAGGAAGAAGTGTGAAGATTTTAAAGAGTTGTGTCCCTGAAAATGTGATAGGTGACAAACATCTGAATGAGAGGAGGGAAATAAATCTGTAGATACCTGAAAGGTGAGAATTCACTGAGAGTGGGCTGGAAACTTCATAAATAACAAGAAAGCTGGCATGACTGGAAAGAAGTTAGCACGGAGGAAAGAGCAGGAGAAGATAGCAATAATAGGACACAGGAATCATTTTGTGTTTGATGGTCATTGTATGGGTTTGAGCCACCTCTGAGCGACTATAATTATCTGTGAGTATTTGAGCAGAATAGTGATATAATCTGACATGTTTCAAAATAATTATTCTGGCAATTTTATTAAAAATAATTTAATGGGGGTTTGTAAAAGCACATAGAATATTGGATTTTTTAGTGTTACTGAGGTGTGAACTCAAGAGTCTTTTCACTGAGCTATGGGCTATTTGCCTAGACCTTTTGTTTTTCTTTTCTTTTCTTTTTTTTTTTTTTGATCGTTCTGTATCAGCCTCACTCAGAGTACTGCTATTACAGGCACACACGACCACACCTGCATTTGGATATATATTGAAACAAGGAAAATAATATATTATGGTATATTGGAACAGGGATATATAGTGTATAAGTAGAGAATTAGACAAACTCAACACACACATTTAAGATATATAGCCAACATTTGCTATTGGTTGATTTCTTGACAGCAGCCATTCTTTTTGGAGTGAGGTGGAATCTCAGTGTTCTTTTCATCTGCATCTCTCAAATGACCAGTGATGTTGAACATTTTTTTCATATGTTTATTTACTTCTTTATTTATTTACTTCTTTACTTACTGCTTTTACTTCTTTGTCTGGTGTGAGAAACTGAAAGTGTAAATAAGGATTAAAATGATTAAAATGAATAATTGCTAATTTGAAATAGGAAGAAAATGTTCAGTGGGGTAGGAGAAGTGGGAGAAGAAGGGGAAAGGAAAGAAAGGAAAGGAAAAATTATAAGAAAAGGAAAAAATGGGAAAAAAAAGTCTTTGTAAATAAGGAAGTGTGGAGGGGGTGATGGGAGCACAGGGAATGGGGAAAAAATAAGAACAAAGATACATCACGTACAGGCACAAGTACCCAATGATAATGTAAACACATTGCATACCTAAAATGTACCAATAAAAGAATTTAAGCAAAAAAAAGATATATAAAAAACAATGTTTGTTGACAAAAGGATATACATTAATTGACAATGAGAGGAGTCAAAGATATATCTAGATTTTGAACTCAAGCAGCTGAGATGAAATGCTTTTTTGTTAACTAAGTTAGGGAAAACTTCAAAAAGATTATGTTGCAGGAGGTGAGATGGGCAGAATTAATATTCATTGTTTTGAAAGTATTAAATTTTATGTGCTTAATATATATTCAAGTGGAGAGGTTAAGTAGGATGGTTGGGCAAAAGCTTACTTTTAAGGTAGATGTGCGGGTACACAAATAAGTCTGAAAATGAATGCTGAGTACTAATTATAATAAAAACATCTTCTGGTTTTGAGAGAAATTTGGAGAATATGGCCAATTTCAGCAACTCTTCTTTACCAGAATCTTTTATCTTATTTTATTAATGTGAGCCAGTGCCTGTATGAGCATATGTATTGGCATGTGTTTATTGTGAGGCTTTATGGTCTACTACTGGTTAACAGCAGAACTTGAAATACACTGTGATTTAGTCACGGAAAAATTGCTTAATCTCTTCACGTCTCATTTTCTCATATAAGAATTGTAACTAATGGTATTACTTATCTTAAATGTTGTAAGGATTAAATAAGTGAACATATGTTAAATGTCTCAAAGGTAATATTAATAAAAATTAAAATTCTAATAATAAAAATTGTGATTATAATAGTAGTTAACATGTACATATCATTGTTTCACACATTTACCATATGTTGAGCACATCATTGCCTTCTTTTGAGTTTGAACGGAGAAAAATTATGCTAATTTTAGAGCAATTAACTTACTCATTAACTTATCTTTATGAATTCATGTTATTCCAAAATTACAATTAGTATTCATTATTATAAAGCAATCATATCTCCCAAACAACTGATCTTTTGAGAAAAAAAAATTTGAAAGATTTGAAACTCTCCAATGTTGTTGTTGTAATTACTTTTAAATAAAATATACTTATTCCACCACTCTCCAAACTTTGCCATTATCTCTAATATAGCTAGGTCCTGAGAAAAGTGCAATTATTTTTATATGTTTTTTCTATTGAAATGAAGAGATTTGAAGCATACATTTCTATGAGTTCTGATAAATGCTAACATGAGTGTACCTACACACTTCAAGATATGGAACACTTCCATCATCTCAGAAAAGTCTGTCTGTTGATCCAGGTGATCCATCACTAACTTAAGTTACTACTCTTCCAAGTCTAGGGATGTGGCTCAGTAGTAAACCACATGGTTAGTCTGTGTGAGGCCCCAGGTTCACTTACTAGCATCAAAACAAGCAAATCAGAGAATAATCATTATTCTGATTTACTTCATGGTGCATTACTTCTGACTGTTTAAGAACTTCATGTTGGAGCTGGTAGCACATTTGTCTCACATACACAAGGCACTTGGTTTTATCTCTAGCACTGGATCATTGAAGTAGCAAATTCATTTTGTCTTTCTATCAGGAATAACCTCTTATGAATGATTTAAATATTTTCTTCTCATCTCTGAGTTCTGTTTCCTCTTCAGTGTATTATTGATGCCAAAGCACTTGAAGTGTATTTCTGGTTTCTTCCAATGATAAGAATGTTAGGTGCAAATTTGCAAATTTTGTGTTTGACTTTAGTAGAATTATCAAAATATATCAAGGAGGAAGGAAAACAAGCTGATCAGATTTAAGTACTTGCTTATTGCAAGCTGAGATTTAACTTTAATATAATGGGAGACAGTTGATATTTTTGTACTCTTTAAAAAGAGAAAATATGTAGTTCTTAGTTCTGTTTCTTTCACACAAATAGATGAAAATATATCTAATTTTAATAATGCTACTTTTACCTTTTATTGGGTTTCTTTTTAAATTTAAAGTTGATATTATGTAAATTGTGCTTCAGATAAATAAGTCCCCATACCATACCATACCATTCTGTACCATACCATATTTTAGGCTGCAGGACTTTAAAAACAGTAATAGATTTTATGTACCAAGTATTTATTATATTCAAGGCATTATGCTTCTCTCTATTTGTTCCTCACAATAAATCAGATTTAAAGTATTGTTCTTATCATACAGGTGACAAAATTGATTCTTAAGGATAGTAAATAACTTGTCTGAGTTTGCATAACCATTAAGTGGCAGAAATGTTTTGAACCTCGGGATAATCTCTGTATCAAATCTTATGCCTTTATTCTCTTCTTCTAAATGGAGTCATAGATTAAAGAATGAAGGATTTTTAATAATTGACTTGCTAGAACAGAAATATATTACTTACAGGAGGCTATGTTTTATGCAGTAAAAACAAATAATATTCTCTTGCTGTCATTACTAATGGTGATAAAAATTTAAAACTATAAACAAAAAATTTCCCAGTTACTTTTCTGCACATTTTTATTACATTTGGTCTCTGAATAAGTAAATCACACAATTGTCATGTTTTTTTCTATTTTCATGAATTTATATTGTTTTAGTTTTAAATCTAATGCATTGCTAATTTTCCAACAATTTGAGGTGATTATTTAAATTGTTTTTATCTCATTTTATTTTCTTTCATGTATAGTTTATGCTGTTAAAAATGCTTTCTTTCTAAAAAAATTCTTTCACTGTTTTCTATGCAATGTTACATGTAACATTTCATTAAAATTATGTTTCATTTTCATTTCTCCTTTGACCTATAATTTTTCTTAATTTCAGATATCTGTGGATATCTAACATACTTTCACTATGACCAAAGAGATTAAAGCATATTAAGCCATTCCTTTTAAAAATTTGTCTAGAACATGCTCATTGTGAAGACTGTTTCTTTTATACTCATTGGCCAGCTCTATTTGTTATCATTGCAGAGTTATTAATATATCACTCAATAGTTACAAATTCTAGGATTTCCTTAACATTATACGATGTTTTCTGTGACTGTTGAAGCAAATCACCAGAGACTTAATGATTTAAAACAACACAGATTATCTTTCTCAGAAGATCAGTTATCAGCAATGAGTCCCATTTGGCTAAAATTGAAGTGATGTCAGTGTTGGACTTCTTTTGGACACTCTAAAGGAGAATCAATTTTCTCACCTTTTCCACCTTCTGAAGGCTGTCATTACTTCTTGGTGTATGGTTAATATTCAAAGGCATTCACCTCTGAAGCTTGTGTTCACATTACTCCAAACTTTGCTTCATTCTTCATATCTTTCTGTCTCTGACAGCTCTCCTCTCCTCAATTTTCTACTGATAAGGACACTTATAATTACATTAGACACAGATAATTCAGCCTAAGGTCTCCACCTCAAATTCAGTCAATAGGAAAACTTAATTCCATCTGCATCCCGAATTTCTTCTGCAGCTTTTATTTCTCCTTGTCATGTAACCTAACATATGCAGAGGTTTCAGGGATTACTATATAAATATCATTTAGGAACCATTGTTCTGCCTCATATAGACACTCTAAGGTTCCCGCTAAAAGGCTTTAATTTTCTAAGTTTCTCATTCATTGAAGGTATTTTTTTTTCCATTGGTACATTTTATTGGTACGTTTTAGGTATACAACACATTTACATTTCTCATTGGGAACTTGTACCTTTACGTGATGCATCTTGGTTCTTACTTTTTCCCCATTCCCAGCCCTCCCTTCACCCCCTCTACACTTCCCTATTTACAAAGACTTTGTTTCCATGTTTTCCATTTCTCATAATATTTCCTTTCCCTTCTTTCCTTTCCCCTGCCCCTCCCACTGCTCCTACCCATTTGGACATTTTCTTCCTATTTCACATTATCAATTATTCATTCAAATCATTGGTACATTTCAGGTACACAATATAATGACATTCATCATTGGAAATTTGCACCTTTGCATAATCTCTCTTGGTTCTTATTTTTCCTCCTTCCCCTGCACTCCCTTCAATCCCTCCAGTCCTCCCTATTTACAAAGATTTTGTTCCTATTTTTCCATTTTCTCATATTAATCCCATTCCCTTCTAACCTTTCCCCTAGCCCTCCGACTTCCTTCCCCTTTGCCCCTTTTCTTCCTATTGCACATTGCCTATTATACATTTAGTCCTTATTTACACTTTCAGTTTCTCACACTAGAGAAACTATTCAGTATTTACACATGTGTGTCCTATTTATTTCACTTAAGAGTAGCACCTTAATGTGCATCCACTTAGCTATAAATTTCTCTAATTTCTCATTTTTTATGGCTGAGTAGTACTCCATTTTATTTAAAAAAACCCACATTTTCTTTATCCAGTCTCCAGTTGATGGGCATTTGGGCTGTTTCCAAGTTTTAGCTATTACAAACTGTGCTGCTATGAACATGGGTGCACATATATCACTGTGGTATGATTCTTTTAATTCTTTGGGGAAGATCCCCAGCAGTGGAATAGTGGGGTCAAATGGGACTTCCAGTCCTAGTTTTTTGAGGTATCTCCATACTGATTTCCACAGTGCTTGCACCAGTCTACACTCCCACCTGCAGTGGAGCAGGGTTCCTCTTTCCCCACAGCCCCGCCAACATTTGTTATTGGTTGATTTCATGATAGCAGCCATTCTTTCTGGAGTGAAGTGGAATCTCAGCATTGTTTTCATTTGCATCTCTCGAATGACCAGTGATGTTGAACATTTTTTCATGTATTTATTTGCTATTTCTACTTCTTTGTCTGAGAAATGTCTGTTCATTTCAGATGCCCATTTTGGGATTGGGTCTTTAAATTTGGGAGGTCTGATCTTTTTAAGTTCTTTATAGATTTGAGATAGTAGACCTTTGTCTGAGGAAGAGCAGGTGAAGATTTTTTCCCACATTGTGGGTTGTCTCTTCACACTGCTGGTGGTTTCTCTTGCTGTGCAGAAGCCTTTTAATAAGAAGACATCCCATTTGTTGATTGTTTGTGCTAGTTCACGAGCAACTGAGGTTTTGTTCATAAAATCTTTTCCTACACCGATTTCTTCAAGGGTTCTACCTAACCTCTGTTCCAACTGGTTCAGAGTTTCTATTTTAGTATTTAAATCTTTAATCCATTTTGATTTTAGTTTAGTGCATGGTGAGAGGTACAGGTCTAGTTTTAATCTTTGGCAAGTTGAAGCCCAATTTTTCCAGCACCATTTATTAAAGAGGCTATCTTTCCTCCAGTGAGGATGTTTGGCTCCTTTATCGAAGATGAGATGGCTGAATGTGTCTGCCGTTGTTTCTGTGTCTTCTTATCGGTTCCACTGGTCCTCAAGTCTGTTTCTTTGCCAGTACCATGGTGTTTTTATCACAATAGTTTTGTAGTATAGTTGCAAGTTGGGGATTGTGATATCCACTACCATGTCTCTGTTACCTAGAATTGCTTTTGGTATTCTGGTTCTCTTCTTGTTCCAAATGAATTTTTGGATTGTTTTCGCAAGGTCCATGAAGTGTGCTGCTGGGATTTCAATTGCGATTGCACTGAATCTATATAGCAGTTTTGGCCATTTTCACTATATTAATCCTTCCTACCCAGGAGCAGGGAATTTCCGTCCATTTTCTGATATCATCTTTATTCTCTCTTTTCAGAGTGCTATAGTTTTCAGAGAAGAGGACTTTGATTTCTTTTGTTAGGTTGATTCCTAGGTATTTCGGGTTTTTGGATGCTATTGTGAAAGTTATTATTTGCCATATTTCTCTCTCAGTGAGTCTGTTGTTTGGTTAGAGGAGAGCTATTGATTTTTGTGTGTTGACCTTGTAACCAGCTACTTTACTAAATTTGGTTATTAAGTCTAGAAGACTTTTGGTGGAGTTCTTGGGGTCTTCTGTATAGAGTATCAGGTCATCTGCAAATAATGACAATTTGACTTCTTCATTTCCTATCTTTAATCCTATTATTTCTTTCTCTTGTCTAATTGCCTTGTCTAATGTTTCCAAAACTATATTGAACAACAGTGGTGATAGTGGACATCCTTGTCTTGTTCCTGAATTTAGTGTGAAGGCTTTCAGTTTTTGACAATTTAGTATGACACTGGCTGTTGATTTTTCATAGATGGCTTTTATCAGATTGAGGTAGAGACCATCTATTCCAATTTTTTGTAGGGTTTTTATCATAAATGCATGTTGGATTTTGTCAAATGTTTTTCTGTGTCTGTGGAGATAATCATATGGTTTTTGTCCTTGGCTCTATTGATATAGTGTATTACATTAATTGATTTTCGTATATTGAACCATCCCTGCATCCCTGGGATGAATCCCACTTGATCAGGGTGTATGATCTTCTTGATGATCTTCTGCATTCTATTTGCCAGTATCTTAGCAAGGATTTTTGCATCTATGTTCATTATTGTGATTGGCTTATACTTCTCTTTTTCAGTTGGGTCTTTCTCTGCTTTGGGCATCAAGGTGATGCTTGCTTCCAGGAATGAATTTGGGAGTAGTGCTTCCCTTTCAATTTCATTGAAGAGTCTAAATAGTAGTGGCAGTAGTTCCTCTCTAAATGTCTTGGAGAATTCAGCAGTGAAGCCATCAGGACCTGGGCTTTTCTTAGTTGATAAGTTTTTAATTACATTTTCAATTTCATTCGTTGATATTCGGTTGTTTAGAATTTTTAGGTCTTCTTCATTCAACTTTGGTAATTCATATGTATCTAGGAATCTGTCCATTGCTTCTATGTTTTCCATCTTGTTGGCGTATAGGTTCTGGAAGTAAGTATTGATGATCCTCTGGATTTCTGCTGGGTCTATTGTAATTTCACCCTTTTCATATTCCTAATTGCATGGATTTGGGCCTTTCTTTTCTTTTTCTGATAAGATTGCCTAAGGGTTTGTCAGTTTTGTTCTTTCTTTCGAAGAATCAACTCTTGGGTTCATTGACTTTTTTGTATCATTCCCTTAGTCTCCATTGCATTGATTTCTCCTCTGATCTTTATAATTTCCTCCCTTGTATGAGCTTTGGGTTCGTCCTGCTCTTCTTTTTCTAGACGCTTAAGGTTTACTATCAGGTTGTTTAATTGGGCTCGTTCTGTTTTCCTAACATGTGTATTCACTGCTATGAATTCCCCTCCCCAAACTGCTTTTATTGTGTCCCATAGATTCTGATATGTTGTCATTTAATTGAAGGAACCGTCTGATTTCTTCTTTAATTTCCTCTGTGACCCATTGGTTATTCAGAAGTGTGTTGTTCAATTTCCACGTGTTTATGAAATTTTTTGAGTTTCTTTTGCTATGGATCTCCAATTTCATCACACTATGTGTGATAATATACAGGGGATAACATAAATTCCTTTGCACTTACTTAAACATGTTCTATGTGCAAGTATGTGGTCTATTTTTGAGAATGACCCATGTGCATATGAGAAGGATGTGTATTCTGATTTTGTGGGGTGGAACACTCTGTAAACATGTTAAGTTAATTTGTTCAAGAGTTCAATTGAGTTCTAGTATTTCATTACTTATTTTTTGTCTAGTTGATCTATCTCTTTGTGACAGTGCAGTATTGAGGTCCCCCACCACTATTGTATTAGTGCGTATATGACTTTTCATGTCTATTAGTATTTGTTTTATATAGTTGGGCACACTAGTGTTTGGTGCATAGATATTTATGATTGTCATCTCTTCCTCTTGTATTGTTCCCTTTACGAGGATGAAGTGTCCTTCTTTGTCTCTCTTAATCAGTGTTGGTTTGAAATCTACTTGATCTGCAAAGATGATAGCTACTCCTGCTTTTTGGGGGGTTCCTGTTGTGTGGAGTATTGTTCCACCCTTTAACTTTCAGTCAATGTGTTTCATTTTGAATTAAGTGTGTTTCTTGTATGCAGCATATTGTTGGATTTTGCTTCTTGACCCATTCTGCCCATCTATTTCTTTTGACTGGTGAATTGAGGCCATTAACATTTATGGTTGTAACTGATAAGTATTGATGTATCATTGTCATATCTTTTTCTTTATGTTGGATTCTCCCCCTTTACATTTAATTTCTTGTCACACATTCTGCTGTGCTTCCTTCCTGGGGTTGTGATCCTCATTGTCTGCTCCTAGGATATTATCTAAAATGTTTTGGAGTGCTGGTTTGGTATTCATGAAGTTCCTAAGGTGCTCTTTGTCATGAATGTATTTTATTTCTCCATCAATTTTAAAAGATAGTTTTGCAAGTTACATCAATCTGGGTTGGAGGCTGTTTTCCTTTAGATCTTGGAATACGTCACTCAATGCCCTTCTTGCTTTGAGGGTTTGCCTTGAGAAATCTGCTGTGATTCTCACGGGCTTTCCTTTGTATGTGATTTGTTTCTTTTCTCTCACTGCTTGTAGAACTTTGTTTTTCTGTTGGATTTCTGGAATCTTAACTATTATATGCCTATGTGTAGATTTTTTTGATCAAGGTTATTTGGAGTCCTATATGCCTCACTTACCTGTATGTCAAGTTCTTTTCCCCTACTTTGGAAGTTTTCTGCCATTGTTTCTGTGAACAGTTTTTTTTTTTTTATGTCATCTGCACTCTTTCCTGTTTCTTCTTTGACTCCAGTCAGTCTTATGTTATTCTTCTTTGCATTGTCTAGCAGCTGCTGGATTGATTTCTCATGGTCCTTTACAATTTTGAAGCAATTTTTCTCTTCCTGGTCACTAACTGCAATCTTATCTTCTATATCTGAAATTTTATCCTCACATTGGGTCATTCTGGTGTGTAGACTTTCAATAGAGTTTTTGATTTCCTAGAAATCTATTTTCATCTGTTTTATAGATTCCATTTTTTTCCTATATTGGGATTCCACTATGTGCCTCAGCTTCTCTCTAGATTTATTAATTGTGACTTGCACCACAAGCACAATCTCTGGTGTTATGCGAGAAATGATTTCTGATTTCATTTTTTCCAGATCCTCTTTTGTTGCCCGTTCAGGGAGTCCAGGTGGTTGAGTATTGGATTGTTCCATCTTATTTCCCTTTGAGGTTGCTGTAGGTGATCTGGAAGTCTGGTTTTGAGACTTGTTTACTTGTCTTCTCATTTTGACCCAGGTATAGGGTTGCTGTTGGTGCCTCCATGGCTCATCTCCTCTGAGCTGGGAGCAGTTGGATGGTGGTTCAGAAGCCTCTTTCTCTGGGCTGGGAGCAGCAGGACGGATGGGAGCTTGGAAGCCCCTTCCTCTGAGGCAGGAGCAGTGGAAAGGTGGCTCAGAAGCTTCTTCCTCTGGGCCAGGAGCAGCAGGATGGATGGCAGCCCGGAAGCCCCTAACTCTGAGCCAGGAGCAATGGGATCGATGGTGGCCCAGAATCCCCTTCCTCCTCCTTGAAGGTATTCACTCACATGTTTTTTCCCCCAACTGTTCAGAGTGTTAATAGTAGTTTAGGGTTGCTCAAATCCCGTGCATTCTGAAGGAAGGCCTGTTTTCTGGTTGGAGCCTTGGCCTACCTCCTGAGATATAACTTGTGAGGCCTGGGAATATTCTACTTTATTGGTATGTTTGTATCAGCTTGAGTTCTTGGCCCAAACTGTACCATTGTGACCAATTCAGTTTATACTATGTGACTGACTTATGGTCAATATCTGTTTTCACTGTATGGGGCTGGTGTCTGAGTAGCCAAAGTCAGTTATGTAGACACCACATACCTATGTAAATTGCCTTCAGACTCATGTGAGCTTTCCTGGTTGGCAACACTTTGAATAGATTACACATGATTCCTGGGAAAAGGAGCTATGTCGCCATCTGACAACAGTAGAGAGGATACTTAAGGTTTGCTCAGTTTCTCACTATACTCCTTTGCCATGACCTGTACAGCAAAGGGTCTGAAGCCAGGGAGAGCAGTAGGAGATGAAGAAAGAAATGAAGAAACCAAGATTATTCTTGAAAGCTGGGACCAGGTAGAACCATAGCTTGTTGGGAGCTAATGGCTGCCTGGAGTTTCACACACTCTTTATTCATAGTGGAAGACAAACAGGAAGAGAAGGCGGGGCAAATAATGCTACATGGCCTATGTGACCTAGGCAGGTGTGATTGTTTCATGATCGGGGCATGTGCACCAAGGGGACAGGGAAGGATACATAGTGTAACTCTCTCCTGGGGCTGTGCCATCTGGGTCTACAATATTAGTCATGTCTGTTTGACTAATCTATGGAGGAGAAAGGGAATAGGGAGGAGAAAGAGAGTTTGGAGGAGGGAGGAGGCGAGGACCATCTTCAGGCTCAGCCCATGGCTCTCCTTTCTGCTTTTGATTCTAATTTGTATCATGTAAGCATGAGTATTAGAGCTTCTGAGTCCTGGGAGCTCTTTTAGTGATTATTTGAGCCTTATGGTGGCCTTTGGGACAACTCCACATTGATATTGTAATCCTAGAAAAAGTGTTTGCAATTTTTGCCCTGTATAATCCTTCTGTTTGATTCCTTTCTTGACCCATGATGTCAGCTTCACTTCGTCTCTCTTTTTTCTGAAAAAAGTGTCATTCTGTGAGACTGTAAAAATCCTGCTCAGTTATGTGCTTCTTAGTTGTTACTTTTTACTGAGCTTCTTAGCTTGTCTGTTCTGGTTATAATTGACAAGACATTGTTTTGTAGAGTAAGGGAATTCAGAGCACTGGATTCATAACAAATTATGTCTCTTCTTTGTCAAATAATGTGCACACAAGTATTGTGTGCCTATTGCTCTCAGATGGCCTGTGGTTTTTGAAGGAAAGGTTTATCTAATATAAGCCTGTCCTTCATAGTTTATCTAATATAAGCATGTCCTGCATACATTTCTGCCTCCTCACCTATTTCAGTCTATTGTGTGACTTAACACATTCTTGAGTTTAATCTAGTTCTTTTATTTTTTAAAATGTTACAAATATCAGGAAAATATATACTCTCCTACCATTCAACTTCCAACTCTGTACCCCTAAAAGAACAAAATCATTAGCTCCATCATCTGTCCCCTAATTTATATTTGCTGAAAATTTCTCTACTCCTTCTCCAATTGCAATTTTTCTGCTCCCAATGGAAAAAAAAAATCTTTATTCAGTGTTATATATTTTAAGTTTTATTTGTAGTAGCAAATCAATCTTGACTCCAATTTCTGTCATACCACAATCAAACTTTATTTCTTATGTTACATGTTGATATTATTTGAAGCATAGATCTATTACCTAGGGTGATAGCTATTCAGGTTATTGTTATTTACTTTGTAAAACATGAGGTTTTTTAAAAAATTCTTTGGCTGAAACTTTTGGTATGTTGGTTATTCTTGATCATGTGGTGAGCCTTGTAGTAATGCAGTGGGGAAATATAATCTTCTATGTTTCTAGAGGAAAACACTTTGTGTATTTCTGGGCACTAGTAAAGGTCACCCAGGAGCTAATATTTATTGAGTATTGGACTCAGTAGTAGGGGACTTGCATACATTATTTCATTTAATTCTTAAAATAAATGTACAACATAGCTATTTATAATTTTAACAGGATTATGTGAATTTAGAGTTTGGCTTTAGGTCAGCTAGTTAGTACAGTGGGCAGATTTTTTAAAAATCTTTTAAAATACAATATATTTGTGAAACATAAAAAAAGAAACATAATAAAGACATTTATTGTGGGGAACTGATACATATATATGGTGCATCTTCATCCTTGTTACTTTTTCTTCCTCTCCCCTTCTGCCTTCCATGCCTACCCTTCCCCTCTCCACCAAGTCTATTCTGAGTCGGACTCACTCTGGATTCCTGTATTTCTCTCTTGTGCATAAAACATTTGTGCACTTAATATTTGTATAATTAATGAACATTATGTGTCATGGAAGTTGATGCAATCTCAGTTCTTTGCAGGGGTGGAGGTTATTGTTATTCCAGAACTTATTGGTGAAGAACATCATTAAAGAAATCAGTGTTCTGTCATATGTCATCTATTCTCTTTGAAATATGTCATTTACCATGTATTTTTCCTAAAGAACTTCATTCTGTACTTGTTAATTCATATCATGTATGTAGCTCTCTATTGATGTTATCTTGATCATCATTGTCATATACTTTCCCATGTTTATGACTTTAGAAAATAAATTTTCCAATGTGTTCATTAGTTTAAATTTCAGGCTTGGAAAAAAAGGCACAATCAAGAATATTCATTCTGCTTAATAAAAATAAACTACGAATTTTATGGCTATCAGTGAGATACTTCATATGGGATTTTCAATTTTAGTTTTATGCTATTGAATGGCATGCTATTTTATGTTATAGTATGGTATTGTAGTATTGAATTAGGATTGGAATAATGCATATTTTAACAGTAAAATTATAAAGTTGTTTTCCTTAAAAATATGTCTCAAGAAGACAAATTTTCTCTCATTAATTTGAATATTTTGCAGTAGGCAGGACTGGCTTATAAAATCATTCAAGACATTCTCTCATTTTAATCCAGTATGAACATAAATCTTGAGAAATATGTGATCTAACACATGTGATCTAATACATTTTCACATAACACCTTATGTGAAAATAAGGTGACAGGTGGGACATTTATAATTTATATCAAAGATGGATTGAGCTGTTATAGCAAAGCCTAAAATATGAAAACATAAATTAAGATGAAATCCATTTTGTTTGTATTCTGGGAAGAGAAGAGCATGATAATTACTTGCCAGACTCTGCCCAAGGTGCTACAGTGTGATGATTTATGTTTTCGTAAAGCGAATTCATAAATTTACAAAATTTAAATTTACAAATGAGTACTTTTACTCCCAAATTTTGTGTTATTATGAGCATGTCAGTGTCTCCTCAACTTCTAAAATGAACAAAAAATGCTACCAAAATTAGACAATTAAGTTTAAATAAATCTAAGGGATGCTTCTGTGAAAATTAATCTCATGCTGCTACAACCTTCCCAGATCAGTATTATAAAAAGATTTATCATTTTGAAATTCATCTTTTGTGAAGAAACATGATTTTCAGATGTTTTTATAAGCATACTTTTAAAAGAAAAATGTTGGTAA